>NW_027139693.1:0-5000 GCF_035084215.1 Heptranchias perlo | reverse complement strand
CAGGCAGAGAGAGGGACACGCACACACACAGGCAGAGAGAGGGACACGCACACACACACAGGCAGAGAGAGGGACACGCACACACACAGGCAGAGAGAGGGACACGCACACACACAGGCAGAGAGAGGGACACGCATACACAGGCAGAGAGAGGGACACGCACACACACAGGCAGAGAGAGGGACACGCACACACACAGGCAGAGAGAGAGACACGCACACACACAGGCAGAGAGAGAGGGACACGCACACACACAGGCAGAGAGAGGGACACGCACACACACAGGCAGAGAGAGGGACACGCACACACACACAGGCAGAGAGAGGGACACGCACACACACAGGCAGAGAGAGGGACACGCACACACACAGGCAGAGAGAGGGACACGCACACACAGGCAGAGAGAGGGACACGCACACACACAGGCAGAGAGAGGGACACGCACACATACAGGCAGAGAGAGAGGGACACGCACACACACAGGCAGAGAGAGAGGGACACGCACACACACACGCAGAGAGAGGGACACGCACACACACAGGCAGAGAGAGGGACACGCACACACACAGGCAGAGAGAGGGACACGCACACACACAGGCAGAGAGAGGGACACGCACACACACAGGCAGAGAGAGAGGGACACGCACACACACAGGCAGAGAGAGAGGGATACGCACACACACAGGCAGAGAGAGAGGGACACGCACACACACAGGCAGAGAGAGAGGGACACGCACACACACAGGCAGAGAGAGAGGGGCACGCACACAGGCAGAGAGAGGGACACGCACACACACAGGCAGAGAGAGGGACACGCACACACACAGGCAGAGAGAGGGACACGCACACACACAGGCAGAGAGAGGGACACGCACACACACAGGCAGAGAGAGGGACACGCACACACACAGGCAGAGAGAGGGACACGCACACACACAGGCAGAGAGAGGGACACGCACACACACAGGCAGAGAGAGGGACACGCACACACACAGGCAGAGAGAGGGACACGCACACACACAGGCAGAGAGAGGGACACGCACACACACAGGCAGAGAGAGGGACACGCACACACGGCAGAGAGAGGGACACACACACACACAGGCAGAGAGAGAGGGGCACGCACACAGGCAGAGAGAGGGACACGCACACACACAGGCAGAGAGAGGGACACGCACACACACAGGCAGAGAGAGGGACACGCACACACACAGGCAGAGAGAGGGACATGCACACACAGGCAGAGGGAGGGACACGCACACACACGGGCAGAGAGAGGGACACGCACACACACGGGCAGAGAGAGAGGGGCACGCACACACACAGGCAGAGAGAGAGGGGCACGCACACAGGCATAGAGAGGGACACGCACACACGCAGGCAGAGAGAGAGACACGCACACACACAGGCAGAGAGAGAGGGACACGCACACACACAGGCAGAGAGAGGGACACGCACACACACAGGCAGAGAGAGAGGGACACGCACACACACAGGCAGAGAGAGAGGGGCACGCACACAGGCAGAGAGAGGGACACGCACACAGGCAGAGAGAGGGACACGCACACACACAGGCAGAGAGAGGGACACGCACATACACAGGCAGAGAGGGACACGCGCACACACAGGCAGAGAGAGGGACACGCGCACACACAGGCAGAGAGAGGGACACGCGCACACACAGGCAGAGAGAGGGACACGCGCACACACAGGCAGAGAGAGGGACACGCGCACACACAGGCAGAGAGAGGGACACGCGCACACACAGGCAGAGAGAGGGACACGCGCACACACAGGCAGAGAGTGGGACACGCGCACACACAGGCAGAGAGAGGACACGCGCACACACAGGCAGAGAGAGGGACACGCGCACACACAGGCAGAGAGAGGGACACGCACACACACAGGCAGAGAGAGAGGGGCACGCACACACACAGGCAGAGAGAGGGACACGCACACACACAGGCAGAGAGAGGGACGCGCAGACACACAGGCAGAGAGAGGGACGCGCACACACACAGGCAGAGAGAGGGACACGCACACACACAGGCAGAGAGAGGGACACGCACACACAGGCAGAGAGAGGGACACGCACACACACAGGCAGAGAGAGGGACACGCACACACACAGCAGAGAGAGAGGGACACGCACACACAGGCAGAGAGAGAGGGCACGCACACAGGTATAGAGAGGGACACGCACACAGGTATAGAGAGGGACACGCACACAGGTATAGAGAGGGACACGCACACACACAGGCAGAGAGAGAGACACGCACACACACAGGCAGAGAGAGAGGTACACGCACACACACAGGCAGAGAGAGGGACACGCGCACACACACAGGCAGAGAGAGGGACACGCGCACACACACAGGCAGAGAGAGGGACACGCACACACACAGGCAGAGAGAGAGGGACACGCACACACACAGGCAGAGAGAGAGGGACACGCACACACACAGGCAGAGAGAGAGGGACACGCACACAGGCAGAGAGAGGGACACGCACACACACAGGCAGAGAGAGGGACACGCACACACACAGGCAGAGAGAGGGACACGCACACACACAGGCAGAGAGAGGGACACGCACACACAGGCAGAGGGAGGGACACGCACACACACGGGCAGAGAGAGAGGACACGCACACACACGGGCAGAGAGAGAGGGGCACGCACACACACAGGCAGAGAGAGAGGGGCACGCACACAGGCATAGAGAGGGACACGCACACACGCAGGCAGAGAGAGAGACACGCACACACACAGGCAGAGAGAGAGGGACACGCACACACACAGGCAGAGAGAGAGGGGCACGCACACAGGCAGAGAGAGGGACACGCACACAGGCAGAGAGAGGGACACGCACACACACAGGCAGAGAGAGGGACACGCACACACACAGGCAGAGAGAGGGACACGCACACACACAGTCAGAGAGAGGGACACGCGCACACACAGGCAGAGAGAGGGACACGCGCACACACAGGCAGAGAGAGGGACACGCGCACACAGGCAGAGAGAGGGACACGCGCACACACAGGCAGAGAGAGGGACACGCGCACACACAGGCAGAGAGAGGGACACGCGCACACACAGGCAGAGAGAGGGACACGCGCACACACAGCAGAGAGAGGGACACGCGCACACACAGGCAGAGAGAGGGACACGCGCACACACAGGCAGAGAGAGGGACACGCGCACACACAGGCAGAGAGAGGGACACGCGCACACACAGGCAGAGAGAGGGACACGCGCACACACAGGCAGAGAGAGGGACACGCGCACACACAGGCAGAGAGAGGGACACGCGCACACACAGGCAGAGAGAGGGACACGCGCACACACAGGCAGAGAGAGGGACACGCGCACACACAGGCAGAGAGAGGGACACGCGCACACACAGGCAGAGAGAGGGACACGCGCACACACAGGCAGAGAGAGGGACACGCGCACACACAGGCAGAGAGGGACACGCGCACACACAGGCAGAGAGGGACACGCGCACTACACAGGCAGAGAGAGGGACACGCGCACACACAGGCAGAGAGTGGGACACGCGCACCACACAGGCAGAGAGAGGGACACGCGCACACACAGGCAGAGAGAGGGACACGCGCACACACAGGCAGAGAGAGGACACGCACACACACAGGCAGAGAGAGAGGGGCACGCACACACACAGGCAGAGAGAGGGACACGCACACACACAGGCAGAGAGAGGGACGCGCACCACACACAGGCAGAGAGAGGGACGCGCACACACACAGGCAGAGAGAGGGACACGCACACACACAGGCAGAGAGAGGGACACGCACACACAGGCAGAGAGAGGGACACGCACACACACAGGCAGAGAGAGGGACACGCACACACACAGGCAGAGAGAGAGGGACACGCACACACAGGCAGAGAGAGAGGGGCACGCACACAGGTATAGAGAGGGACACGCACACAGGTATAGAGAGGGACACGCACACACACAGGCAGAGAGAGAGACACGCACACACACAGGCAGAGAGAGAGGTACACGCACACACACAGGCAGAGAGAGGGACACGCGCACACACACAGGCAGAGAGAGGGACACGCGCACACACACAGGCAGAGAGAGGGACACGCACACACACAGGCAGAGAGAGAGGGACACGCACACACACAGGCAGAGAGAGAGGGACACGCACACAGGCAGAGAGAGGGACACGCACACACACAGGCAGAGAGAGGGACACGCACACACACAGGCAGAGAGAGGGACACGCACACACACAGGCAGAGAGAGGGACACGCACACACAGGCAGAGGGAGGGACACGCACACACACGGGCAGAGAGAGAGGGACACGCACACACACGGGCAGAGAGAGAGGGGCACGCACACACACAGGCAGAGAGAGAGGGGCACGCACACAGGCATAGAGAGGGACACGCACACACGCAGGCAGAGAGAGAGACACGCACACACACAGGCAGAGAGAGAGGGACACGCACACACACAGGCAGAGAGAGGGACACGCACACACACAGGCAGAGAGAGAGGGACACGCACACACACAGGCAGAGAGAGAGGGGCACGCACACAGGCAGAGAGAGGGACACGCACACAGGCAGAGAGAGGGACACGCACACACACAGGCAGAGAGAGGGACACGCACACACACAGGCAGAGAGAGGGACACGCACACACACAGGCAGAGAGAGGGACACGCGCACCACACAGGCAGAGAGAGGGACACGCGCACACACAGGCAGAGAGAGGGACACGCGCACACACAGGCAGAGAGAGGGACACGCGCACACACAGGCAGAGAGAGGGACACGCGCACACACAGGCAGAGAGAGGGACACGCGCACACACAGGCAGAGAGAGGGACACGCGCACACACAGGCAGAGAGAGGGACACGCGCACACACAGGCAGAGAGAGGGACACGCGCACACACAGGCAGAGAGAGGGACACGCGCACACACAGGCAGAGAGAGAGGGGCACGCACACAGGA
>NW_027139692.1:105000-114687 GCF_035084215.1 Heptranchias perlo | reverse complement strand
TCCGTTGCCTCTACCTCCAAAGGTACTTTGGTTAATCATTTCCTCCCCCACTCTTAACACAAAACCAAAGTGCTGCTGGCAGGATCTCCGGTTAATCATTTCCCACTTCCGATCTGGGCTGACAAGTTTAATGATTGCCCAGGGGTGGGGGTGAACCTGGGTTAGTGTGCAGGAGAGGAGGCTATATTGGCTGGCAGATGTCAAAGCAGGCGGCATGCATAGCTCTGGAGAGATCATCAACCTGTCAGTCAATCAGTTGTCACCAATGAAGTCGGTTAATCAGTTGCCAAATATAAATTTGGTTAATGAGTTGCCACTTCAACTTTTCACTGCGGTTGGTTACAGTTAGTGTTCCCGGGCTTAATAGTCGCCCAAGGGGGGTGATTGTGGGGTAGTGCCGGGAGGGTGAGCTTTAATTCGGCAGGAGGCATGTGGGGCCCTGGAGAACTCATCAACCTGTCAGTCAATGAGTTGTCACCGATGCAGTTGGTTAATGAGTTGCCAAATGTAAATTTGGTTAATGAGTTGCCACTTCAACTTTTCACTGCGGTTGGTTACAGTTAGTGTTCTCGGGCTTAATAGTCGCCCAAGGGGGGTGATTGTGGGGTAGTGCCCGGGAGGGTGAGCTTTTAATTCGGCAGGAGGCATGTGGGGCCCTGGAGAACTCATCAACCTGTCAGTCAATGAGTTGTCACAATGCAGTTGGTTAATGAGTTGCCAAATGTAAAGTTGGTTAATGAGTTGCCAAATATAAATTGGTTAATGAGTTGCCACTTCAACTTTTCACTGCGGTTGGTTACAGTTAGTGTTCTCGGGCTTAATAGTCGCCCAAGGGGGTGTATAGCGGTCGATGGCCGTTGTGGAGTGCGTTTATTGTGGGTTGATTTTGACTTTGCCTGGCTGGTGGAATTTGTGGGAGGCAGGCAAGGGGATTGGTGTGGGTTGGTTGGCCGGAAGGGAGCTGCTTGCATTGGGGTGTTATCCTGACTTTGTTTCGCTGGTGAGAGTAGGCAGCGGCAGGCAGGCAAGCGGAATGTCGTGTGGGGTGCAGTGAGAGGTTGTAATGACGCTGCTTTGCAGCTGACCATGTGCCCTGATTTGTGACGCCCGTTTGGAGGCTGATATCTCAGAAGGCCGAGGCCGATTTCCTCCGGGTATGGCTCGTTGCGTGCGGCAGGAGGAGGCGCAGCGTACGGTACCGAGCACTGGGAGGTGCGGTGCTGCCCGCCGGAGTGACAGCGAAAGGCTGCGCACCGCTTTCCGCCTGGTAACTCGGCGTCCGTGAGACCGACCGACTCCGCTTTATCGCCGGAGCTAGAGTGGGGCAAGGGGCACGGTTGAGTACCGGAAGGATGACGTTCGCACACGGGGAAGTCGAGTGCCGGGCCGCTGAAAGCGAGCAGGGTGCCACCGACTCTTCGGGCCCACTCGGAGGCTGATATCTCAGGAAGGCCGAGGCCGATTTCCTCCGGGTATGGCTCGTTGCGTGCGGCAGGAGGAGGGCGCAGCGTACGGTACAGAGCACTGGGAGGTGCGATGCTGCCCGCCGGAGTGACAGCGAAAGGCTGCGCACCGCTTTCCGCCTGCTAACTCGGCGTCCGTGAGACCGACCGACTTCGCTTTACCGCCGGAGCTAGAGTGGGGCAAGGGGCACGGTTGGGTACCGGAACGATCACGTTCGCACACCGGGAAGTCGAGTGCCGGGTCTCGAAACGGAGCCGGGTCAGCCCAATTTAAAACGGAGAATAGAGTGCTGCCCTCTGCGGGTGAAAACCTGGAAGTACGTTGGTTAATGATTTCCAGTTCACCCCGCTTGGTCAGGCCCACTCGGAGGCGGATAACTCCGGAACGCCGAGGCCGATTTCCTCCGGGTATGGCTCGTTGCGTGCGGCAGGAGGCGGCGCAGCGTACGGTACCGAGCACTCGGAGATGCGGTGCTGCCCGCCGGAGTGACAGCGAAAGGCTGCGCACCGCTTTCCGCCTGGTAACTCGGCGTCCGTGAGACCGACCGACTCCGCTTTAGCACCGGAGCTAGAGTGGGGCAAGGGGCACCGAAGGGTACCGGAACGATCACGTTCGCATACCGGGAAGTCGAGTGCCGGGCCGCTGAAAGCGAGCAGGGTGCCACCGCTCGGGGCCCCGGTTTGTCCGTCCCACCCGGAGGCCCATATCTCCGGAAGGCACAGGCCGATTTCCTCCGGGTATGGCTCGTTGCGTGCGGCCGGACCAGGCGCAGCGGACGGTACCGAGCACTCGGAGGTCCGGCGCTGCCCGCCGGAGGTACAGCGAAAGGCTGCAAACCACTTTCCCGCCGCCTCCCTCCGCGGGCGTGAGACCGACGGTCGTCGGGTTTGGTTCCGCGGCTAGAGCAGGACGAGGGGCAGCGAACGGTACTGGAAGGAACCCGGTCGCACACCGGGAAGTCGACTAGCGGGCCGCCGAAAGCGAGCTCGGGGCCCCGGTTTGTCCGTCCCACCCGGAGGCCCATATCTCCGGAAGGCACAGGCCGATTTCCACCGGGTATGGCTCGTTGTGTGCGGCCGGACCAGGCGCAGCGGACGGTACCGAGCACTCGGAGGTCGGGCGCTGCCCGCCGGAGGTACAGCGAAAGGCTGCAAACCACTTTCCGCCGCCTCCCTCCGCGGGCGTGAGACCGACGGTCGTCGGGTTTAGTTCCGCGGCTAGAGCAGGACGAGGGGCAGCGAACGGTACCGGAACGAACCCGGTCGCACACCGGGAAGTCGAGTGCCGGGTCTCGAAACGGAGCCGGGTCGGCCCAGTTTAAAACGGAGAAGAGAGTGCTGCCCTCTGCGGGTGAAAACATGGAAGTACGTTGGTTAATGATTTCCAGTTCACCCCGCTTGGTCAGGCCACTCGGAGGCGGATAACTCCGGAACGCCGAGGCCGATTTCCTGCGGGTATGGCTCGTTGCGTGCGGCAGGAGGCGGCGCAGCGTTCGGTACCGAGCACTCGGAGGTGCGGTGCTGCCCGCCGGAGTGACAGCGAAAGGCTGCGCACCGCTTTCCCGCCTGCTAACTCGGCGTCCGTGAGACCGACCGACTCCGCTTTAGCACCGGAGCTAGAGTGGGGCAAGGGGCACCGAAGGGTACCGGAACGATGACGTTCGCACACCGGGAAGTCGAGTGCCGGGCCGCCGAAAGCGAGCAGGGTGCCACCGCTCGGGGCCCCGGTTTGTCCGTCCCACCCGGAGGCCCATATCTCCGGAAGACACAGGCCGATTTCCACCGGGTATGGCTCGTTGTGTGCGGCCGGACCAGGCGCAGCGGACGGTACCGAGCACTCGGAGGTCGGGCGCTGCCCGCCGGAGGTACAGCGAAAGGCTGCAAACCACTTTCCGCCGCCTCCCTCCGCGGGCGTGAGACCCGACGGTCGTCGGGTTTGTTTCCGCGGCTAGAGCAGGACGAGGGGCAGCGAACGGTACCGGAAGGAACCCGGTCGCACACCGGGAAGTCGACTAGCGGGCCGCCGAAAGCGAGCACGGGGCCCCGGTTTGTCCGTCCCACCCGGAGGCCCATATCTCTGGAAGGCACAGGCCGATTTCCACCGGGTATGGCTCGTTGTGTGCGGCCGGACCAGGCGCAGCGGACGGTACCGAGCACTCGGAGGTCGGGCGCTGCCCGCCGGAGGTACAGCGAAAGGCTGCAAACCACTTTCCGCCACTCCCTCCGCGGGCGTGAGACCGACGGTCGTCGGGTTTGTTTCCGCGGCTAGAGCAGGACGAGGGGCAGCGAACGGTACCGGAACGAACCCGGTCGCACACCGGGAAGTCGACCAGCGGGCCGCCGAAAGCGTGCTCGGGTCCCCGGTTTGTCTGTCCCACCCGGAGGCTGATATCTGAGGAAGTCCGAGGCCGATTTCCTCCGGCTAACTCGGCGGGCAATGTGTCCCCCCCACCATCTTCGGCTGATTACCGTGGCTGGACCGGATCAAGGAGCAACGGAACCGTGCCAGAACGACGTCGGTCGGACGGCGTGAACTGATAGTGCCGAGGCCGGAAACCGAGCCGGAAATGTGCACCGATTTATTGGTCCCACTCGCAGGCCCATATCTCCGGAAGGCCGAGGCCGATTTCCTCCGGGTATGGTTCGCTGCGTGCAGCCGGAAGGGGAGCAGCGGACGGCACTGAGCAGCCGGAGGTGCGGCGCTGCCCGCCGGAGCTGCAAGCGAAAGGCTGCGCACCGCTTTCCGCTGGTTAACTCGGCAGGCCGTCAGGCCGACCGACTCCGCTTCAGCACGGGAGCTAGAGTCGGGCAAGGGGCACCGAAGGGTACCGGAAGGATCACGTTCGGACACCGGGAAGTCGAGTGCCGGGCCGCCGAAAGCGAGCTCGGGGCCCCGGTTTGTCCGTCCCACCCGGAGGCCCATATCTCGAGAAGGCACAGGCCGATTTCCTCCGGGTTTGGCTCGCTGCGTGCGGCCGGACGAGGTGCAGCGAACGGTACCGAGCACTCGGAGGTGCGGCGCTGCCCGCCGGAGGTACAGCGAAAGGCTGCAAACCGCTTTCCGCCTCCTCTCCCCTCGGGCGTGAGACCGACGGTCGTCTGGTTTGCTTCCGCGGCAAGAGCAGGACGAGGGGCACCGAGCGGTACCAGAACGAACCCGGTCGCACACCGGGATGTCGAGTGCCCGGCCCAAACCCGCTACCCCCCCCCCCCACCCGAAAGCGAGCCACGGTTTGTGGATTAAAAGTGAAGCGGCAAAGATTTGTAAAACAGCGTGAAATGATGAACCAGAAGCCCAAAGTAATGGTGGGAATAAAAGTTCCGAAATGTGAAATGGTGAACCAGAAGTTGTGTGAACTGTTTAACCCAAAGTGGCAAAAATGGATTAAAAGGGGTGAAATGATCGACCGCAAAGCAGGGCAAGCATTAAACAAAAGCAGCAGCATTTTTTAAAAAGGGACAAATGGTTTACCAGAATCCCAAAAGAATGCTCAGAGACTTAAGTGCCAAAGGGGCAAATGGTTAACCAGAAGCTGGGTGAACTGCTTAAACCCAAAGTGGGAAAAAGGATAAAAAAGGGGTGAACTGATCAACCCAGAAGTCGACAACAATGTGCGGCGATTAAGTCTGAAAGAGGGAAAGGTTGACCGGAAAGCAGGGAAATGATTAAACAAAAGCAGAAAAATTCAGTAAAAAGGGGCAAGTGGTGAACCAGAAGTTGGGTGAACTGCTTAACCAAAAGTGGAAAGAGGATTAAAAGGGGAGAAATGTTGAACCAGATGTCGAAAACAATGCGCGGCGATGAAGTCTGAAAGAGGAAAAGGTTGACCGCAAAGCAGGGAAAGGATTAAACAGAAGCAGCAATATCTTTTAAAAAGGGACAAATGGTGAACCAGAATCCAAAAGAATGCTCAGAGACTTAAGTCCCAAAGGGGCAAATGGTTAACCAGAAGCTGGGTGAACTGTTTAACCAAAAGTGGGAAAAAGGATTAAAATGTTGTGAAATGATTAACCAGAAGGCGAAAGCAAAGTGCGGCGGCGAAGTCCTAAAGGGGAAAAGGTTGACCATAAAGCAGGGAAATGATTAAACAAAAGCAGAAAAATTCAGTAAGAAGGGGCAAATGGTTAACCAGAAGTTGGGTGAACTGCTTAACCAAAAGTGGGAAAGAGGATTAAAAGGGGAGAAATGTTGAACCAGATGTCGAAAACAATGCGCGGCGATGAAGTCTGAAAGAGGAATAGGTCGACCGCAAAGCAGGGAAATGATAAACAAAAGCAGAAAAATTCAGTAAAAAGGGGCAAATGGTGAACCAGAAGCTGGGTGAACTGCTTAACCAAAAGTGGGAAAAAGGATTAAAAGGGGAGAAATGTTGAACCAGATGTCGAAAACAAGGTGCGGCGATGAAGTCTGAAAGAGGAATAGGTCGACCGCAAAGCAGGGAAAGGTTTAATCAAAAGCAGCAATATCTTTTAAAAAGGGACAAATGGTGAACCAGAATCACAAAAGAATGCTCAGAGACTTAAGTCCCAAAGGGGAAATGGTTAACCAGTAGCTGGGTGAACTGTCCAACCCAAAGTGGGAAAAAGGATTAAAAGGGGTGAAATGATTAACCAGAAGGCGAAAGCAAAGTGCGGCGGCGAAGTCGTAAGGGGAAAAGGTTGACCAGAAAGCAGGGAAAGCATTAAACAAAAGCGGCAACATTTTAAAAAAGTGGCAAATGGTTAACCAGAA
Source organism: Heptranchias perlo (assembly GCF_035084215.1). Classification (NCBI taxonomy): domain Eukaryota; kingdom Metazoa; phylum Chordata; class Chondrichthyes; order Hexanchiformes; family Hexanchidae; genus Heptranchias; species Heptranchias perlo. Next base: position 108,492 of record NW_027139692.1, on the reverse strand, counting down.
TCCAAAAGAATGCTCAGAGACTTAAGTCCCAAAGGGGAAATGGTTAACCAGAAGCTGGGTGAACTGGTGAACCAAAAGTGGGAAAAAGGATTAAAAGGGGAGAAATGTTTAACCAGAAGGCAAAAGCAAAGTGCGGCGGCGAAGTCCAAAAGGGGAAAAGGTTGACAAGAAAGCAGGGAAATGATTAAACCAAAGCGGAAAAATTCAGTATAATGGGGCAAATGGTTAACCAGAAGCTGGGTGAAATGGTTAACCGAAAGTGGCAAAAAAAGATTTAAAGGGGAAAAATGATTAACCAGAAGTCGACAATGTGCCGCGGTGAAGTCTGAAAGAGGGAAAGGTTGACCAGAAAGCATTAAACAAAAGCGGCAACATTTTTTAAAAATTGGCAAATGATTAACCAGAATCCCAAAAGAATGCTCAGAGACTAAGTCCCATAGGGGAAATGGTTAACCAGAAGCTGGGGGAAATGGTTAACCAAAAGTTGCAAAAATGATTAAAAGGGGTGAAATGATTAACCAGAATTCGAAAATAATGTGCGGCGATGAAGTCCTAAAGGGGAAAAGTTTGACCACAAAGCAGGGAAAGCATTAAACAAAAGCGGCAACATTTTTTAAAAATTGGCAAATGATTAACCAGAATCCCAAAAGAATGCTCAGAGACTAAGTCCCAAAGGGGAAATGGTTAACCAGAAGCTGGGGGAAATGGTTAACCAAAAGTTGCAAAAATGATTAAAAGGGGTGAAATGATTAACCAGGAGGCTAAAGCAATGTGCCGCGGTGAAGTCTGAAAGAGGGAAAGGTTGACCAGAAAGCATTAAACAAAAGCGGCAACATTTTTTAAAAATTGGCAAATGATTAACCAGAATCCCAAAAGAATGCTCAGAGACTAAGTCCCAAAGGGGAAATGGTTAACCAGAAGCTGGGGGAAATGGTTAACCAAAAGTTGCAAAAATGATTAAAAGGGGTGAAATGATTAACCAGGAGGCTAAAGCAATGTGCCGCGGTGAAGTCTGAAAGAGGGAAAGGTTGACCAGAAAGCATTAAACAAAAGCGGCAACATTTTTAAAAAAGTGGCAAATGATTAACCAGAATCCCAAAAGAATGCTCAGAGACTGAGTCCCAAAGGGGAAATGGTTAACCAGAAGCTGGGGGAAATGGTTAACCAAAAGTTGCAAAAATGATTAAAAGGGGTGAAATGATTAACCAGGAGGCTAAAGCAATGTGCCGCGGTGAAGTCTGAAAGAGGGAAAGGTTGACCAGAAAGCATTAAACAAAAGCGGCAACATTTTTTAAAAAGTGGCAAATGATTAACCAGAATCCCAAAAGAATGCTCAGAGACTAAGTCCCAAAGGGGAAATGGTTAACCAGAAGCTGGGGGAAATGGTTAACCAAAAGTTGCAAAAATGATTAAAAGGGGTGAAATGATTAACCAGGAGGCTAAAGCAATGTGCCGCGGTGAAGTCTGAAAGAGGGAAAGGTTGACCAGAAAGCATTAAACAAAAGCGGCAACATTTTTTAAAAATTGGCAAATGATTAACCAGAATTCCAAAAGAATGCTCAGAGACTAAGTCCCAAAGGGGAAATGGTTAACCAGAAGCTGGGGGAAATGGTTAACCAAAAGTTGCAAAAATGATTAAAAGGGGTGAAATGATTAACCAGGAGGCTGAAGCAATGTGCCGCGGTGAAGTCTGAAAGAGGGAAAGGTTGACCAGAAAGCATTAAACAAAAGTGGCAACATTTTTAAAAAATTGGCAAATGATTAACCAGAATCCCAAAAGAATGCTCAGAGACCAAGTCCCAAAGGGGAAATGGTTAACCAGAAGCTGGGGGAAATGGTTAACCAAAAGTTGCAAAAATGATTAAAAGGGGTGAAATGATTAACCAGGAGGCTAAAGCAATGTGCCGCGGTGAAGTCTGAAAGAGGGAAAGGTTGACCAGAAAGCATTAAACAAAAGCGGCAACATTTTTTAAAAATTGGCAAATGATTAACCAGAATCCCAAAAGAATGCTCAGAGACTAAGTCCCAAAGGGGAAATGGTTAACCAGAAGCTGGGGGAAATGGTTAACCAAAAGTTGCAAAAATGATTAAAAGGGGTGAAATGATTAACCAGGAGGCTGAAGCAATGTGCCGCGGTGAAGTCTGAAAGAGGGAAAGGTTGACCAGAAAGCATTAAACAAAAGTGGCAACATTTTTTAAAAATTGGCAAATGATTAACCAGAATCCCAAAAGAATGCTCAGAGACTAAGTCCCAAAGGGGAAATGGTTAACCAGAAGCTGGGGGAAATGGTTAACCAAAAGTTGCAAAAATGATTAAAAGGGGTGAAATGATTAACCAGGAGGCTAAAGCAATGTGCCGCGGTGAAGTCTGAAAGAGGGAAAGGTTGACCAGAAAGCATTAAACAAAAGTGGCAACATTTTTAAAAAATTGGCAAATGATTAACCAGAATCCCAAAAGAATGCTCAGAGACTAAGTCCCAAAGGGGAAATGGTTAACCAGAAGCTGGGGGAAATGGTTAACCAAAAGTTGCAAAAATGATTAAAAGGGGTGAAATGATTAACCAGGAGGCTGGAGCAATGTGCCGCGGTGAAGTCTGAAAGAGGGAAAGGTTGACCAGAAAGCATTAAACAAAAGTGGCAACATTTTTAAAAAATTGGCAAATGATTAACCAGAATCCCAAAAGAATGCTCAGAGACCAAGTCCCAAAGGGGAAATGGTTAACCAGAAGCTGGGGGAAATGGTTAACCAAAAGTTGCAAAAATGATTAAAAGGGGTGAAATGATTAACCAGGAGGCTAAAGCAATGTGCCGCGGTGAAGTCTGAAAGAGGGAAAGGTTGACCAGAAAGCATTAAACAAAAGCGGCAACATTTTTTAAAAATTGGCAAATGATTAACCAGAATCCCAAAAGAATGCTCAGAGACCAAGTCCCAAAGGGGAAATGGTTAACCAGAAGCTGGGGGAAATGGTTAACCAAAAGTTGCAAAAATGATTAAAAGGGGTGAAATGATTAACCAGGAGGCTAAAGCAATGTGCCGCGGTGAAGTCTGAAAGAGGGAAAGGTTGACCAGAAAGCATTAAACAAAAGCGGCAACATTTTTTAAAAATTGGCAAATGATTAACCAGAATCCCAAAAGAATGCTCAGAGACTAAGTCCCAAAGGGGAAATGGTTAACCAGAAGCTGGGTGAAATGGTTAACCAAAAGTTGCAAAAATGATTAAAAGGGGTGAAATGATCAACCAGAAGTCGAAAATAATGTGCGGCGATGAAGTCCTAAGGGGCAAAAGTCACCCAGAAGGCAGGGAAATGATCAAACGAAAGCAGCCAAAAAATTATTAAAAGAGGGGAACTGATGAACCAAAAGATGAGAAACGGCCCGCAGAGACTAAGTCCAAAACGGGAACTGGTGAACCGGAAATGATTAACCAAAAACTAAGTCCGAAGAGGGAACTGGTAAACCAGAACTGAGTAACCCGATTTTTAAAATTAATT
>NW_027139692.1:80000-92500 GCF_035084215.1 Heptranchias perlo | reverse complement strand
TCTCGAAACGGAGCCGGGTCAGCCCAATTTAAAACGGAGAATAGAGTGCTGCCCTCTGCGGGTGAAAACCTGGAAGTACGTTGGTTAATGATTTCCAGTTCACCCCGCTTGGTCAGGCCCACTCGGAGGCGGATAACTCCGGAACGCCGAGGCCGATTTCCTCCGGGTATGGCTCGTTGCGTGCGGCAGGAGGCGGCGCAGCGTACGGTACCGAGCACTCGGAGATGCGGTGCTGCCCGCCGGAGTGACAGCGAAAGGCTGCGCACCGCTTTCCGCCTGGTAACTCGGCGTCCGTGAGACCGACCGACTCCGCTTTAGCACCGGAGCTAGAGTGGGGCAAGGGGCACCGAAGGGTACCGGAACGATCACGTTCGCATACCGGGAAGTCGAGTGCCGGGCCGCTGAAAGCGAGCAGGGTGCCACCGCTCGGGGCCCCGGTTTGTCCGTCCCACCCGGAGGCCCATATCTCCGGAAGGCACAGGCCGATTTCCTCCGGGTATGGCTCGTTGCGTGCGGCCGGACCAGGCGCAGCGGACGGTACCGAGCACTCGGAGGTCCGGCGCTGCCCGCCGGAGGTACAGCGAAAGGCTGCAAACCACTTTCCGCCGCCTCCCTCCGCGGGCGTGAGACCGACGGTCGTCGGGTTTGGTTCCGCGGCTAGAGCAGGACGAGGGGCAGCGAACGGTACTGGAAGGAACCCGGTCGCACACCGGGAAGTCGACTAGCGGGCCGCCGAAAGCGAGCTCGGGGCCCCGGTTTGTCCGTCCCACCCGGAGGCCCATATCTCCGGAAGGCACAGGCCGATTTCCACCGGGTATGGCTCGTTGTGTGCGGCCGGACCAGGCGCAGCGGACGGTACCGAGCACTCGGAGGTCGGGCGCTGCCCGCCGGAGGTACAGCGAAAGGCTGCAAACCACTTTCCGCCGCCTCCCTCCGCGGGCGTGAGACCGACGGTCGTCGGGTTTAGTTCCGCGGCTAGAGCAGGACGAGGGGCAGCGAACGGTACCGGAACGAACCCGGTCGCACACCGGGAAGTCGAGTGCCGGGTCTCGAAACGGAGCCGGGTCGGCCCAGTTTAAAACGGAGAAGAGAGTGCTGCCCTCTGCGGGTGAAAACATGGAAGTACGTTGGTTAATGATTTCCAGTTCACCCCGCTTGGTCAGGCCCACTCGGAGGCGGATAACTCCGGAACGCCGAGGCCGATTTCCTGCGGGTATGGCTCGTTGCGTGCGGCAGGAGGCGGCGCAGCGTTCGGTACCGAGCACTCGGAGGTGCGGTGCTGCCCGCCGGAGTGACAGCGAAAGGCTGCGCACCGCTTTCCGCCTGCTAACTCGGCGTCCGTGAGACCGACCGACTCCGCTTTAGCACCGGAGCTAGAGTGGGGCAAGGGGCACCGAAGGGTACCGGAACGATGACGTTCGCACACCGGGAAGTCGAGTGCCGGGCCGCCGAAAGCGAGCAGGGTGCCACCGCTCGGGGCCCCGGTTTGTCCGTCCCACCCGGAGGCCCATATCTCCGGAAGACACAGGCCGATTTCCACCGGGTATGGCTCGTTGTGTGCGGCCGGACCAGGCGCAGCGGACGGTACCGAGCACTCGGAGGTCGGGCGCTGCCCGCCGGAGGTACAGCGAAAGGCTGCAAACCACTTTCCGCCGCCTCCCTCCGCGGGCGTGAGACCGACGGTCGTCGGGTTTGTTTCCGCGGCTAGAGCAGGACGAGGGGCAGCGAACGGTACCGGAAGGAACCCGGTCGCACACCGGGAAGTCGACTAGCGGGCCGCCGAAAGCGAGCACGGGGCCCCGGTTTGTCCGTCCCACCCGGAGGCCCATATCTCTGGAAGGCACAGGCCGATTTCCACCGGGTATGGCTCGTTGTGTGCGGCCGGACCAGGCGCAGCGGACGGTACCGAGCACTCGGAGGTCGGGCGCTGCCCGCCGGAGGTACAGCGAAAGGCTGCAAACCACTTTCCGCCACCTCCCTCCGCGGGCGTGAGACCGACGGTCGTCGGGTTTGTTTCCGCGGCTAGAGCAGGACGAGGGGCAGCGAACGGTACCGGAACGAACCCGGTCGCACACCGGGAAGTCGACCAGCGGGCCGCCGAAAGCGTGCTCGGGTCCCCGGTTTGTCTGTCCCACCCGGAGGCTGATATCTGAGGAAGTCCGAGGCCGATTTCCTCCGGCTAACTCGGCGGGCAATGTGTCCCCCCCACCATCTTCGGCTGATTACCGTGGCTGGACCGGATCAAGGAGCAACGGAACCGTGCCAGAACGACGTCGGTCGGACGGCGTGAACTGATAGTGCCGAGGCCGGAAACCGAGCCGGAAATGTGCACCGATTTATTGGTCCCACTCGCAGGCCCATATCTCCGGAAGGCCGAGGCCGATTTCCTCCGGGTATGGTTCGCTGCGTGCAGCCGGAAGGGGAGCAGCGGACGGCACTGAGCAGCCGGAGGTGCGGCGCTGCCCGCCGGAGCTGCAAGCGAAAGGCTGCGCACCGCTTTCCGCTGGTTAACTCGGCAGGCCGTCAGGCCGACCGACTCCGCTTCAGCACGGGAGCTAGAGTCGGGCAAGGGGCACCGAAGGGTACCGGAAGGATCACGTTCGGACACCGGGAAGTCGAGTGCCGGGCCGCCGAAAGCGAGCTCGGGGCCCCGGTTTGTCCGTCCCACCCGGAGGCCCATATCTCGAGAAGGCACAGGCCGATTTCCTCCGGGTTTGGCTCGCTGCGTGCGGCCGGACGAGGTGCAGCGAACGGTACCGAGCACTCGGAGGTGCGGCGCTGCCCGCCGGAGGTACAGCGAAAGGCTGCAAACCGCTTTCCGCCTCCTCTCCCCTCGGGCGTGAGACCGACGGTCGTCTGGTTTGCTTCCGCGGCAAGAGCAGGACGAGGGGCACCGAGCGGTACCAGAACGAACCCGGTCGCACACCGGGATGTCGAGTGCCCGGCCCAAACCCGCTACCCCCCCCCCCACCCGAAAGCGAGCCACGGTTTGTGGATTAAAAGTGAAGCGGCAAAGATTTGTAAAACAGCGTGAAATGATGAACCAGAAGCCCAAAGTAATGGTGGGAATAAAAGTTCCGAAATGTGAAATGGTGAACCAGAAGTTGTGTGAACTGTTTAACCCAAAGTGGCAAAAATGGATTAAAAGGGGTGAAATGATCGACCGCAAAGCAGGGCAAGCATTAAACAAAAGCAGCAGCATTTTTTAAAAAGGGACAAATGGTTTACCAGAATCCCAAAAGAATGCTCAGAGACTTAAGTGCCAAAGGGGCAAATGGTTAACCAGAAGCTGGGTGAACTGCTTAACCCAAAGTGGGAAAAAGGATAAAAAAGGGGTGAACTGATCAACCAGAAGTCGACAACAATGTGCGGCGATTAAGTCTGAAAGAGGGAAAGGTTGACCGGAAAGCAGGGAAATGATTAAACAAAAGCAGAAAAATTCAGTAAAAAGGGGCAAGTGGTGAACCAGAAGTTGGGTGAACTGCTTAACCAAAAGTGGGAAAGAGGATTAAAAGGGGAGAAATGTTGAACCAGATGTCGAAAACAATGCGCGGCGATGAAGTCTGAAAGAGGAAAAGGTTGACCGCAAAGCAGGGAAAGGATTAAACAGAAGCAGCAATATCTTTTAAAAAGGGACAAATGGTGAACCAGAATCCCAAAAGAATGCTCAGAGACTTAAGTCCCAAAGGGGCAAATGGTTAACCAGAAGCTGGGTGAACTGTTTAACCAAAAGTGGGAAAAAGGATTAAAATGTTGTGAAATGATTAACCAGAAGGCGAAAGCAAAGTGCGGCGGCGAAGTCCTAAAGGGGAAAAGGTTGACCATAAAGCAGGGAAATGATTAAACAAAAGCAGAAAAATTCAGTAAGAAGGGGCAAATGGTTAACCAGAAGTTGGGTGAACTGCTTAACCAAAAGTGGGAAAGAGGATTAAAAGGGGAGAAATGTTGAACCAGATGTCGAAAACAATGCGCGGCGATGAAGTCTGAAAGAGGAATAGGTCGACCGCAAAGCAGGGAAATGATTAAACAAAAGCAGAAAAATTCAGTAAAAAGGGGCAAATGGTGAACCAGAAGCTGGGTGAACTGCTTAACCAAAAGTGGGAAAAAGGATTAAAAGGGGAGAAATGTTGAACCAGATGTCGAAAACAAGGTGCGGCGATGAAGTCTGAAAGAGGAATAGGTCGACCGCAAAGCAGGGAAAGGTTTAATCAAAAGCAGCAATATCTTTTAAAAAGGGACAAATGGTGAACCAGAATCACAAAAGAATGCTCAGAGACTTAAGTCCCAAAGGGGAAATGGTTAACCAGTAGCTGGGTGAACTGTCCAACCCAAAGTGGGAAAAAGGATTAAAAGGGGTGAAATGATTAACCAGAAGGCGAAAGCAAAGTGCGGCGGCGAAGTCGTAAGGGGAAAAGGTTGACCAGAAAGCAGGGAAAGCATTAAACAAAAGCGGCAACATTTTTAAAAAAGTGGCAAATGGTTAACCAGAATCCCAAAAGAATGCTCAGAGACTTAAGTCCCAAAGGGGAAATGGTTAACCAGAAGCTGGGTGAACTGGTGAACCAAAAGTGGGAAAAAGGATTAAAAGGGGAGAAATGTTTAACCAGAAGGCAAAAGCAAAGTGCGGCGGCGAAGTCCAAAAGGGGAAAAGGTTGACAAGAAAGCAGGGAAATGATTAAACCAAAGCGGAAAAATTCAGTATAATGGGGCAAATGGTTAACCAGAAGCTGGGTGAAATGGTTAACCGAAAGTGGCAAAAAAAGATTTAAAGGGGAAAAATGATTAACCAGAAGTCGACAACAATGCGCGGCGATGAAGTCTGAAAGGGGAAAAGGTTGACCACATAGCAGGGAAACGATTAAACAAAAGCGGCAACATTTTTAAAAAAGTGGCAAATGATTAACCAGAATCCCAAAAGAATGCTCAGAGACTAAGTCCCAAAGGGGAAATGGTTAACCAGAAGCTGGGGGAAATGGTTAACCAAAAGTTGCAAAAATGATTAAAAGGGGTGAAATGATTAACCAGGAGGCTAAAGCAATGTGCCGCGGTGAAGTCTGAAAGAGGGAAAGGTTGACCAGAAAGCATTAAACAAAAGCGGCAACATTTTTTAAAAATTGGCAAATGATTAACCAGAATCCCAAAAGAATGCTCAGAGACTAAGTCCCATAGGGGAAATGGTTAACCAGAAGCTGGGGGAAATGGTTAACCAAAAGTTGCAAAAATGATTAAAAGGGGTGAAATGATTAACCAGAATTCGAAAATAATGTGCGGCGATGAAGTCCTAAAGGGGAAAAGTTTGACCACAAAGCAGGGAAAGCATTAAACAAAAGCGGCAACATTTTTTAAAAATTGGCAAATGATTAACCAGAATCCCAAAAGAATGCTCAGAGACTAAGTCCCAAAGGGGAAATGGTTAACCAGAAGCTGGGGGAAATGGTTAACCAAAAGTTGCAAAAATGATTAAAAGGGGTGAAATGATTAACCAGGAGGCTAAAGCAATGTGCCGCGGTGAAGTCTGAAAGAGGGAAAGGTTGACCAGAAAGCATTAAACAAAAGCGGCAACATTTTTAAAAAAGTGGCAAATGATTAACCAGAATCCCAAAAGAATGCTCAGAGACTGAGTCCCAAAGGGGAAATGGTTAACCAGAAGCTGGGGGAAATGGTTAACCAAAAGTTGCAAAAATGATTAAAAGGGGTGAAATGATTAACCAGGAGGCTAAAGCAATGTGCCGCGGTGAAGTCTGAAAGAGGGAAAGGTTGACCAGAAAGCATTAAACAAAAGCGGCAACATTTTTTAAAAAGTGGCAAATGATTAACCAGAATCCCAAAAGAATGCTCAGAGACTAAGTCCCAAAGGGGAAATGGTTAACCAGAAGCTGGGGGAAATGGTTAACCAAAAGTTGCAAAAATGATTAAAAGGGGTGAAATGATTAACCAGGAGGCTAAAGCAATGTGCCGCGGTGAAGTCTGAAAGAGGGAAAGGTTGACCAGAAAGCATTAAACAAAAGCGGCAACATTTTTTAAAAATTGGCAAATGATTAACCAGAATTCCAAAAGAATGCTCAGAGACTAAGTCCCAAAGGGGAAATGGTTAACCAGAAGCTGGGGGAAATGGTTAACCAAAAGTTGCAAAAATGATTAAAAGGGGTGAAATGATTAACCAGGAGGCTGAAGCAATGTGCCGCGGGGAAGTCTGAAAGAGGCAAAGGTTGACCAGAAAGCATTAAACAAAAGTGGCAACATTTTTTAAAAATTGGCAAATGATTAACCAGAATCCCAAAAGAATGCTCAGAGACTAAGTCCCAAAGGGGAAATGGTTAACCAGAAGCTGGGGGAAATGGTTAACCAAAAGTTGCAAAAATGATTAAAAGGGGTGAAATGATTAACCAGGAGGCTAAAGCAATGTGCCGCGGTGAAGTCTGAAAGAGGGAAAGGTTGACCAGAAAGCATTAAACAAAAGCGGCAACATTTTTAAAAAATTGGCAAATGATTAACCAGAATCCCAAAAGAATGCTCAGAGACTAAGTCCCAAAGGGGAAATGGTTAACCAGAAGCTGGGGGAAATGGTTAACCAAAAGTTGCAAAAATGATTAAAAGGGGTGAAATGATTAACCAGGAGGCTGGAGCAATGTGCCGCGGTGAAGTCTGAAAGAGGGAAAGGTTGACCAGAAAGCATTAAACAAAAGTGGCAACATTTTTTAAAAATTGGCAAATGATTAACCAGAATCCCAAAAGAATGCTCAGAGACTAAGTCCCAAAGGGGAAATGGTTAACCAGAAGCTGGGGGAAATGGTTAACCAAAAGTTGCAAAAATGATTAAAAGGGGTGAAATGATTAACCAGGAGGCTGAAGCAATGTGCCGCGGTGAAGTCTGAAAGAGGGAAAGGTTGACCAGAAAGCATTAAACAAAAGTGGCAACATTTTTAAAAAATTGGCAAATGATTAACCAGAATCCCAAAAGAATGCTCAGAGACCAAGTCCCAAAGGGGAAATGGTTAACCAGAAGCTGGGGGAAATGGTTAACCAAAAGTTGCAAAAATGATTAAAAGGGGTGAAATGATTAACCAGGAGGCTAAAGCAATGTGCCGCGGTGAAGTCTGAAAGAGGGAAAGGTTGACCAGAAAGCATTAAACAAAAGCGGCAACATTTTTTAAAAATTGGCAAATGATTAACCAGAATCCCAAAAGAATGCTCAGAGACTAAGTCCCAAAGGGGAAATGGTTAACCAGAAGCTGGGGGAAATGGTTAACCAAAAGTTGCAAAAATGATTAAAAGGGGTGAAATGATTAACCAGGAGGCTGAAGCAATGTGCCGCGGTGAAGTCTGAAAGAGGGAAAGGTTGACCAGAAAGCATTAAACAAAAGTGGCAACATTTTTTAAAAATTGGCAAATGATTAACCAGAATCCCAAAAGAATGCTCAGAGACTAAGTCCCAAAGGGGAAATGGTTAACCAGAAGCTGGGGGAAATGGTTAACCAAAAGTTGCAAAAATGATTAAAAGGGGTGAAATGATTAACCAGGAGGCTAAAGCAATGTGCCGCGGTGAAGTCTGAAAGAGGGAAAGGTTGACCAGAAAGCATTAAACAAAAGCGGCAACATTTTTTAAAAATTGGCAAATGATTAACCAGAATTCCAAAAGAATGCTCAGAGACTAAGTCCCAAAGGGGAAATGGTTAACCAGAAGCTGGGGGAAATGGTTAACCAAAAGTTGCAAAAATGATTAAAAGGGGTGAAATGATTAACCAGGAGGCTGAAGCAATGTGCCGCGGGGAAGTCTGAAAGAGGCAAAGGTTGACCAGAAAGCATTAAACAAAAGTGGCAACATTTTTTAAAAATTGGCAAATGATTAACCAGAATCCCAAAAGAATGCTCAGAGACTAAGTCCCAAAGGGGAAATGGTTAACCAGAAGCTGGGGGAAATGGTTAACCAAAAGTTGCAAAAATGATTAAAAGGGGTGAAATGATTAACCAGGAGGCTAAAGCAATGTGCCGCGGTGAAGTCTGAAAGAGGGAAAGGTTGACCAGAAAGCATTAAACAAAAGTGGCAACATTTTTAAAAAATTGGCAAATGATTAACCAGAATCCCAAAAGAATGCTCAGAGACTAAGTCCCAAAGGGGAAATGGTTAACCAGAAGCTGGGGGAAATGGTTAACCAAAAGTTGCAAAAATGATTAAAAGGGGTGAAATGATTAACCAGGAGGCTGGAGCAATGTGCCGCGGTGAAGTCTGAAAGAGGGAAAGGTTGACCAGAAAGCATTAAACAAAAGTGGCAACATTTTTTAAAAATTGGCAAATGATTAACCAGAATCCCAAAAGAATGCTCAGAGACTAAGTCCCAAAGGGGAAATGGTTAACCAGAAGCTGGGGGAAATGGTTAACCAAAAGTTGCAAAAATGATTAAAAGGGGTGAAATGATTAACCAGGAGGCTGAAGCAATGTGCCGCGGTGAAGTCTGAAAGAGGGAAAGGTTGACCAGAAAGCATTAAACAAAAGTGGCAACATTTTTAAAAAATTGGCAAATGATTAACCAGAATCCCAAAAGAATGCTCAGAGACTAAGTCCCAAAGGGGAAATGGTTAACCAGAAGCTGGGGGAAATGGTTAACCAAAAGTTGCAAAAATGATTAAAAGGGGTGAAATGATTAACCAGGAGGCTGGAGCAATGTGCCGCGGTGAAGTCTGAAAGAGGGAAAGGTTGACCAGAAAGCATTAAACAAAAGTGGCAACATTTTTTAAAAATTGGCAAATGATTAACCAGAATCCCAAAAGAATGCTCAGAGACTAAGTCCCAAAGGGGAAATGGTTAACCAGAAGCTGGGGGAAATGGTTAACCAAAAGTTGCAAAAATGATTAAAAGGGGTGAAATGATTAACCAGGAGGCTGAAGCAATGTGCCGCGGTGAAGTCTGAAAGAGGGAAAGGTTGACCAGAAAGCATTAAACAAAAGTGGCAACATTTTTAAAAAATTGGCAAATGATTAACCAGAATCCCAAAAGAATGCTCAGAGACCAAGTCCCAAAGGGGAAATGGTTAACCAGAAGCTGGGGGAAATGGTTAACCAAAAGTTGCAAAAATGATTAAAAGGGGTGAAATGATTAACCAGGAGGCTAAAGCAATGTGCCGCGGTGAAGTCTGAAAGAGGGAAAGGTTGACCAGAAAGCATTAAACAAAAGCGGCAACATTTTTTAAAAATTGGCAAATGATTAACCAGAATCCCAAAAGAATGCTCAGAGACTAAGTCCCAAAGGGGAAATGGTTAACCAGAAGCTGGGGGAAATGGTTAACCAAAAGTTGCAAAAATGATTAAAAGGGGTGAAATGATTAACCAGGAGGCTGAAGCAATGTGCCGCGGTGAAGTCTGAAAGAGGGAAAGGTTGACCAGAAAGCATTAAACAAAAGTGGCAACATTTTTTAAAAATTGGCAAATGATTAACCAGAATCCCAAAAGAATGCTCAGAGACTAAGTCCCAAAGGGGAAATGGTTAACCAGAAGCTGGGGGAAATGGTTAACCAAAAGTTGCAAAAATGATTAAAAGGGGTGAAATGATTAACCAGGAGGCTAAAGCAATGTGCCGCGGTGAAGTCTGAAAGAGGGAAAGGTTGACCAGAAAGCATTAAACAAAAGCGGCAACATTTTTTAAAAATTGGCAAATGATTAACCAGAATCCCAAAAGAATGCTCAGAGACTAAGTCCCAAAGGGGAAATGGTTAACCAGAAGCTGGGGGAAATGGTTAACCAAAAGTTGCAAAAATGATTAAAAGGGGTGAAATGATTAACCAGGAGGCTGAAGCAATGTGCCGCGGTGAAGTCTGAAAGAGGGAAAGGTTGACCAGAAAGCATTAAACAAAAGTGGCAACATTTTTTAAAAATTGGCAAATGATTAACCAGAATCCCAAAAGAATGCTCAGAGACTAAGTCCCAAAGGGGAAATGGTTAACCAGAAGCTGGGGGAAATGGTTAACCAAAAGTTGCAAAAATGATTAAAAGGGGTGAAATGATTAACCAGGAGGCTAAAGCAATGTGCCGCGGTGAAGTCTGAAAGAGGGAAAGGTTGACCAGAAAGCATTAAACAAAAGTGGCAACATTTTTAAAAAATTGGCAAATGATTAACCAGAATCCCAAAAGAATGCTCAGAGACTAAGTCCCAAAGGGGAAATGGTTAACCAGAAGCTGGGGGAAATGGTTAACCAAAAGTTGCAAAAATGATTAAAAGGGGTGAAATGATTAACCAGGAGGCTGGAGCAATGTGCCGCGGTGAAGTCTGAAAGAGGGAAAGGTTGACCAGAAAGCATTAAACAAAAGTGGCAACATTTTTAAAAAATTGGCAAATGATTAACCAGAATCCCAAAAGAATGCTCAGAGACCAAGTCCCAAAGGGGAAATGGTTAACCAGAAGCTGGGGGAAATGGTTAACCAAAAGTTGCAAAAATGATTAAAAGGGGTGAAATGATTAACCAGGAGGCTAAAGCAATGTGCCGCGGTGAAGTCTGAAAGAGGGAAAGGTTGACCAGAAAGCATTAAACAAAAGCGGCAACATTTTTTAAAAATTGGCAAATGATTAACCAGAATCCCAAAAGAATGCTCAGAGACCAAGTCCCAAAGGGGAAATGGTTAACCAGAAGCTGGGGGAAATGGTTAACCAAAAGTTGCAAAAATGATTAAAAGGGGTGAAATGATTAACCAGGAGGCTAAAGCAATGTGCCGCGGTGAAGTCTGAAAGAGGGAAAGGTTGACCAGAAAGCATTAAACAAAAGCGGCAACATTTTTTAAAAATTGGCAAATGATTAACCAGAATCCCAAAAGAATGCTCAGAGACTAAGTCCCAAAGGGGAAATGGTTAACCAGAAGCTGGGTGAAATGGTTAACCAAAAGTTGCAAAAATGATTAAAAGGGGTGAAATGATCAACCAGAAGTCGAAAATAATGTGCGGCGATGAAGTCCTAAGGGGCAAAAGTCACCCAGAAGGCAGGGAAATGATCAAACGAAAGCAGCCAAAAAATTATTAAAAGAGGGGAACTGATGAACCAAAAGATGAGAAACGGCCCGCAGAGACTAAGTCCAAAACGGGAACTGGTGAACCGGAAATGATTAACCAAAAACTAAGTCCGAAGAGGGAACTGGTAAACCAGAACTGAGTAACCCGATTTTTAAAATTAATTATAAATGGGGAAACGATTGAGCAAAAGGCGGAAATTAAGTCACAGGGACCATGTCCGAAAGGGCAAGAGGTTACCCCGTAGGGGGCATTCGTCAACTCAATCTGAAAAATTTGGAGGCAAATCTGACCAAAATGCGGAAATCGGACCACACCGCGAGGGGCGCCATTCGACGGGGCAGGGTTAGACGCGTCGAACGGTACCTGAAGGTCCCGGCTGCGACACGTGAGTCCGGAGATATGGCCAGTCAAAGTCTGATGGGAGGTACCGAAGCCGAAAAATCGAAACGCGTTTGCGGCGATTCGGTGTCAGAGAGTCGGTCACGAATTCAAATTCGTCCCGCTGATTCGCCAATTGCCAGCCGGTTCCGGGGGGATTGGCGGGGTACCTGCAGGATAGTAAGAGGTGGCATGTCGAGACTTAGCCTGTTTACCAGACTTGTGTCTAGCGCCTCCAGGTCTGCAGAGACCGACCCGGGCTGCCGCCCAACCGACTTTTAAGCCTTTTGGGAGTGGGAATTTTTCCCATTTTTCCCCATTTTTCGGGTTTTTTGGTCGGGCTTGAAAACGGCGGCCCCGAGGCCTCCCGGGGCTGGCGGGCTTCGGCTCCCTTGCGAGAGGGTCCGAATTCCACCCGTTTAAGCCCAGAAAGGAGTTCGGAAGTCAGTCGGTCGAGGGAACCCCTTCGGAAGTCCGACGGGGATGGATTCGGCCGGCGTTTCGGATCTCCGGTCAGAGGATTCCCCCCCTGGGCGGGGGGGTGCGAGTAGCTGCCGGCAAACGGTCCCTTGCACTTGTGGCACAAAAAGTCCGAGCACAGGTTAATGAGTTGGCCGCGGAAGCCCCTATGCCGAAATGAGAAAGCCCCCGTTGCGGGGATTTAGTGACGCATCTGCGGCCGGAGGTGGGAGGCCGTCCTGCCGAATTGACACTTGTCATTCGGGCACCTAGGGATTGGTCGGGTACCCGGAGATTTTCGAGAACACGATTTTCAGAGCTTTCTCTGACAGCCCAGGTGCACTTTAAGAGTGCCTGAAAAAGTGACACTTGGCAAAAGGCTCTCAATTTCAAAGCGGAGACCTTTACAAGAGCACTCGGAAGTCACCTGTCAGCATTTAAAGCTACATCAGGCGGCAATTTTCGAACTCTTTGTCAGTCTGAAATCGTGTTGAGCCTCGACAGCGTCGGGCTCAGGCAGGAGGAGCTTGCCAGCAGAGAGAGGCTCACCATGGATTGCTGGTGGATGCTTTTCGAAAACATATACACATTATATTATATTATAATAATATAAAGAAAAAAAAGAGTTTCTCAAAATCTCTGTGACACTTTGCAGATTTTTTTGAAA
>NW_027139692.1:60000-67500 GCF_035084215.1 Heptranchias perlo | reverse complement strand
GAGACCGACCGACTCCGCTTTAGCACCGGAGCTAGAGTGGGGCAAGGGGCACCGAAGGGTACCGGAACGATGACGTTCGCACACCGGGAAGTCGAGTGCCGGGCCGCCGAAAGCGAGCAGGGTGCCACCGCTCGGGGCCCCGGTTTGTCCGTCCCACCCGGAGGCCCATATCTCCGGAAGACACAGGCCGATTTCCACCGGGTATGGCTCGTTGTGTGCGGCCGGACCAGGCGCAGCGGACGGTACCGAGCACTCGGAGGTCGGGCGCTGCCCGCCGGAGGTACAGCGAAAGGCTGCAAACCACTTTCCGCCGCCTCCCTCCGCGGGCGTGAGACCGACGGTCGTCGGGTTTGTTTCCGCGGCTAGAGCAGGACGAGGGGCAGCGAACGGTACCGGAAGGAACCCGGTCGCACACCGGGAAGTCGACTAGCGGGCCGCCGAAAGCGAGCACGGGGCCCCGGTTTGTCCGTCCCACCCGGAGGCCCATATCTCTGGAAGGCACAGGCCGATTTCCACCGGGTATGGCTCGTTGTGTGCGGCCGGACCAGGCGCAGCGGACGGTACCGAGCACTCGGAGGTCGGGCGCTGCCCGCCGGAGGTACAGCGAAAGGCTGCAAACCACTTTCCGCCACCTCCCTCCGCGGGCGTGAGACCGACGGTCGTCGGGTTTGTTTCCGCGGCTAGAGCAGGACGAGGGGCAGCGAACGGTACCGGAACGAACCCGGTCGCACACCGGGAAGTCGACCAGCGGGCCGCCGAAAGCGTGCTCGGGTCCCCGGTTTGTCTGTCCCACCCGGAGGCTGATATCTGAGGAAGTCCGAGGCCGATTTCCTCCGGCTAACTCGGCGGGCAATGTGTCCCCCCCACCATCTTCGGCTGATTACCGTGGCTGGACCGGATCAAGGAGCAACGGAACCGTGCCAGAACGACGTCGGTCGGACGGCGTGAACTGATAGTGCCGAGGCCGGAAACCGAGCCGGAAATGTGCACCGATTTATTGGTCCCACTCGCAGGCCCATATCTCCGGAAGGCCGAGGCCGATTTCCTCCGGGTATGGTTCGCTGCGTGCAGCCGGAAGGGGAGCAGCGGACGGCACTGAGCAGCCGGAGGTGCGGCGCTGCCCGCCGGAGCTGCAAGCGAAAGGCTGCGCACCGCTTTCCGCTGGTTAACTCGGCAGGCCGTCAGGCCGACCGACTCCGCTTCAGCACGGGAGCTAGAGTCGGGCAAGGGGCACCGAAGGGTACCGGAAGGATCACGTTCGGACACCGGGAAGTCGAGTGCCGGGCCGCCGAAAGCGAGCTCGGGGCCCCGGTTTGTCCGTCCCACCCGGAGGCCCATATCTCGAGAAGGCACAGGCCGATTTCCTCCGGGTTTGGCTCGCTGCGTGCGGCCGGACGAGGTGCAGCGAACGGTACCGAGCACTCGGAGGTGCGGCGCTGCCCGCCGGAGGTACAGCGAAAGGCTGCAAACCGCTTTCCGCCTCCTCTCCCCTCGGGCGTGAGACCGACGGTCGTCTGGTTTGCTTCCGCGGCAAGAGCAGGACGAGGGGCACCGAGCGGTACCAGAACGAACCCGGTCGCACACCGGGATGTCGAGTGCCCGGCCCAAACCCGCTACCCCCCCCCCCACCCGAAAGCGAGCCACGGTTTGTGGATTAAAAGTGAAGCGGCAAAGATTTGTAAAACAGCGTGAAATGATGAACCAGAAGCCCAAAGTAATGGTGGGAATAAAAGTTCCGAAATGTGAAATGGTGAACCAGAAGTTGTGTGAACTGTTTAACCCAAAGTGGCAAAAATGGATTAAAAGGGGTGAAATGATCGACCGCAAAGCAGGGCAAGCATTAAACAAAAGCAGCAGCATTTTTTAAAAAGGGACAAATGGTTTACCAGAATCCCAAAAGAATGCTCAGAGACTTAAGTGCCAAAGGGGCAAATGGTTAACCAGAAGCTGGGTGAACTGCTTAACCCAAAGTGGGAAAAAGGATAAAAAAGGGGTGAACTGATCAACCAGAAGTCGACAACAATGTGCGGCGATTAAGTCTGAAAGAGGGAAAGGTTGACCGGAAAGCAGGGAAATGATTAAACAAAAGCAGAAAAATTCAGTAAAAAGGGGCAAGTGGTGAACCAGAAGTTGGGTGAACTGCTTAACCAAAAGTGGGAAAGAGGATTAAAAGGGGAGAAATGTTGAACCAGATGTCGAAAACAATGCGCGGCGATGAAGTCTGAAAGAGGAAAAGGTTGACCGCAAAGCAGGGAAAGGATTAAACAGAAGCAGCAATATCTTTTAAAAAGGGACAAATGGTGAACCAGAATCCCAAAAGAATGCTCAGAGACTTAAGTCCCAAAGGGGCAAATGGTTAACCAGAAGCTGGGTGAACTGTTTAACCAAAAGTGGGAAAAAGGATTAAAATGTTGTGAAATGATTAACCAGAAGGCGAAAGCAAAGTGCGGCGGCGAAGTCCTAAAGGGGAAAAGGTTGACCATAAAGCAGGGAAATGATTAAACAAAAGCAGAAAAATTCAGTAAGAAGGGGCAAATGGTTAACCAGAAGTTGGGTGAACTGCTTAACCAAAAGTGGGAAAGAGGATTAAAAGGGGAGAAATGTTGAACCAGATGTCGAAAACAATGCGCGGCGATGAAGTCTGAAAGAGGAATAGGTCGACCGCAAAGCAGGGAAATGATTAAACAAAAGCAGAAAAATTCAGTAAAAAGGGGCAAATGGTGAACCAGAAGCTGGGTGAACTGCTTAACCAAAAGTGGGAAAAAGGATTAAAAGGGGAGAAATGTTGAACCAGATGTCGAAAACAAGGTGCGGCGATGAAGTCTGAAAGAGGAATAGGTCGACCGCAAAGCAGGGAAAGGTTTAATCAAAAGCAGCAATATCTTTTAAAAAGGGACAAATGGTGAACCAGAATCACAAAAGAATGCTCAGAGACTTAAGTCCCAAAGGGGAAATGGTTAACCAGTAGCTGGGTGAACTGTCCAACCCAAAGTGGGAAAAAGGATTAAAAGGGGTGAAATGATTAACCAGAAGGCGAAAGCAAAGTGCGGCGGCGAAGTCGTAAGGGGAAAAGGTTGACCAGAAAGCAGGGAAAGCATTAAACAAAAGCGGCAACATTTTTAAAAAAGTGGCAAATGGTTAACCAGAATCCCAAAAGAATGCTCAGAGACTTAAGTCCCAAAGGGGAAATGGTTAACCAGAAGCTGGGTGAACTGGTGAACCAAAAGTGGGAAAAAGGATTAAAAGGGGAGAAATGTTTAACCAGAAGGCAAAAGCAAAGTGCGGCGGCGAAGTCCAAAAGGGGAAAAGGTTGACAAGAAAGCAGGGAAATGATTAAACCAAAGCGGAAAAATTCAGTATAATGGGGCAAATGGTTAACCAGAAGCTGGGTGAAATGGTTAACCGAAAGTGGCAAAAAAAGATTTAAAGGGGAAAAATGATTAACCAGAAGTCGACAACAATGCGCGGCGATGAAGTCTGAAAGGGGAAAAGGTTGACCACATAGCAGGGAAACGATTAAACAAAAGCGGCAACATTTTTAAAAAAGTGGCAAATGATTAACCAGAATCCCAAAAGAATGCTCAGAGACTAAGTCCCAAAGGGGAAATGGTTAACCAGAAGCTGGGGGAAATGGTTAACCAAAAGTTGCAAAAATGATTAAAAGGGGTGAAATGATTAACCAGGAGGCTAAAGCAATGTGCCGCGGTGAAGTCTGAAAGAGGGAAAGGTTGACCAGAAAGCATTAAACAAAAGCGGCAACATTTTTTAAAAATTGGCAAATGATTAACCAGAATCCCAAAAGAATGCTCAGAGACTAAGTCCCATAGGGGAAATGGTTAACCAGAAGCTGGGGGAAATGGTTAACCAAAAGTTGCAAAAATGATTAAAAGGGGTGAAATGATTAACCAGAATTCGAAAATAATGTGCGGCGATGAAGTCCTAAAGGGGAAAAGTTTGACCACAAAGCAGGGAAAGCATTAAACAAAAGCGGCAACATTTTTTAAAAATTGGCAAATGATTAACCAGAATCCCAAAAGAATGCTCAGAGACTAAGTCCCAAAGGGGAAATGGTTAACCAGAAGCTGGGGGAAATGGTTAACCAAAAGTTGCAAAAATGATTAAAAGGGGTGAAATGATTAACCAGGAGGCTAAAGCAATGTGCCGCGGTGAAGTCTGAAAGAGGGAAAGGTTGACCAGAAAGCATTAAACAAAAGCGGCAACATTTTTTAAAAATTGGCAAATGATTAACCAGAATCCCAAAAGAATGCTCAGAGACTAAGTCCCAAAGGGGAAATGGTTAACCAGAAGCTGGGGGAAATGGTTAACCAAAAGTTGCAAAAATGATTAAAAGGGGTGAAATGATTAACCAGGAGGCTAAAGCAATGTGCCGCGGTGAAGTCTGAAAGAGGGAAAGGTTGACCAGAAAGCATTAAACAAAAGCGGCAACATTTTTAAAAAAGTGGCAAATGATTAACCAGAATCCCAAAAGAATGCTCAGAGACTGAGTCCCAAAGGGGAAATGGTTAACCAGAAGCTGGGGGAAATGGTTAACCAAAAGTTGCAAAAATGATTAAAAGGGGTGAAATGATTAACCAGGAGGCTAAAGCAATGTGCCGCGGTGAAGTCTGAAAGAGGGAAAGGTTGACCAGAAAGCATTAAACAAAAGCGGCAACATTTTTTAAAAAGTGGCAAATGATTAACCAGAATCCCAAAAGAATGCTCAGAGACTAAGTCCCAAAGGGGAAATGGTTAACCAGAAGCTGGGGGAAATGGTTAACCAAAAGTTGCAAAAATGATTAAAAGGGGTGAAATGATTAACCAGGAGGCTAAAGCAATGTGCCGCGGTGAAGTCTGAAAGAGGGAAAGGTTGACCAGAAAGCATTAAACAAAAGCGGCAACATTTTTTAAAAATTGGCAAATGATTAACCAGAATTCCAAAAGAATGCTCAGAGACTAAGTCCCAAAGGGGAAATGGTTAACCAGAAGCTGGGGGAAATGGTTAACCAAAAGTTGCAAAAATGATTAAAAGGGGTGAAATGATTAACCAGGAGGCTGAAGCAATGTGCCGCGGTGAAGTCTGAAAGAGGGAAAGGTTGACCAGAAAGCATTAAACAAAAGTGGCAACATTTTTAAAAAATTGGCAAATGATTAACCAGAATCCCAAAAGAATGCTCAGAGACCAAGTCCCAAAGGGGAAATGGTTAACCAGAAGCTGGGGGAAATGGTTAACCAAAAGTTGCAAAAATGATTAAAAGGGGTGAAATGATTAACCAGGAGGCTAAAGCAATGTGCCGCGGTGAAGTCTGAAAGAGGGAAAGGTTGACCAGAAAGCATTAAACAAAAGCGGCAACATTTTTTAAAAATTGGCAAATGATTAACCAGAATCCCAAAAGAATGCTCAGAGACTAAGTCCCAAAGGGGAAATGGTTAACCAGAAGCTGGGGGAAATGGTTAACCAAAAGTTGCAAAAATGATTAAAAGGGGTGAAATGATTAACCAGGAGGCTGAAGCAATGTGCCGCGGTGAAGTCTGAAAGAGGGAAAGGTTGACCAGAAAGCATTAAACAAAAGTGGCAACATTTTTTAAAAATTGGCAAATGATTAACCAGAATCCCAAAAGAATGCTCAGAGACTAAGTCCCAAAGGGGAAATGGTTAACCAGAAGCTGGGGGAAATGGTTAACCAAAAGTTGCAAAAATGATTAAAAGGGGTGAAATGATTAACCAGGAGGCTAAAGCAATGTGCCGCGGTGAAGTCTGAAAGAGGGAAAGGTTGACCAGAAAGCATTAAACAAAAGTGGCAACATTTTTAAAAAATTGGCAAATGATTAACCAGAATCCCAAAAGAATGCTCAGAGACTAAGTCCCAAAGGGGAAATGGTTAACCAGAAGCTGGGGGAAATGGTTAACCAAAAGTTGCAAAAATGATTAAAAGGGGTGAAATGATTAACCAGGAGGCTGGAGCAATGTGCCGCGGTGAAGTCTGAAAGAGGGAAAGGTTGACCAGAAAGCATTAAACAAAAGTGGCAACATTTTTAAAAAATTGGCAAATGATTAACCAGAATCCCAAAAGAATGCTCAGAGACCAAGTCCCAAAGGGGAAATGGTTAACCAGAAGCTGGGGGAAATGGTTAACCAAAAGTTGCAAAAATGATTAAAAGGGGTGAAATGATTAACCAGGAGGCTAAAGCAATGTGCCGCGGTGAAGTCTGAAAGAGGGAAAGGTTGACCAGAAAGCATTAAACAAAAGCGGCAACATTTTTTAAAAATTGGCAAATGATTAACCAGAATCCCAAAAGAATGCTCAGAGACCAAGTCCCAAAGGGGAAATGGTTAACCAGAAGCTGGGGGAAATGGTTAACCAAAAGTTGCAAAAATGATTAAAAGGGGTGAAATGATTAACCAGGAGGCTAAAGCAATGTGCCGCGGTGAAGTCTGAAAGAGGGAAAGGTTGACCAGAAAGCATTAAACAAAAGCGGCAACATTTTTTAAAAATTGGCAAATGATTAACCAGAATCCCAAAAGAATGCTCAGAGACTAAGTCCCAAAGGGGAAATGGTTAACCAGAAGCTGGGTGAAATGGTTAACCAAAAGTTGCAAAAATGATTAAAAGGGGTGAAATGATCAACCAGAAGTCGAAAATAATGTGCGGCGATGAAGTCCTAAGGGGCAAAAGTCACCCAGAAGGCAGGGAAATGATCAAACGAAAGCAGCCAAAAAATTATTAAAAGAGGGGAACTGATGAACCAAAAGATGAGAAACGGCCCGCAGAGACTAAGTCCAAAACGGGAACTGGTGAACCGGAAATGATTAACCAAAAACTAAGTCCGAAGAGGGAACTGGTAAACCAGAACTGAGTAACCCGATTTTTAAAATTAATTATAAATGGGGAAACGATTGAGCAAAAGGCGGAAATTAAGTCACAGGGACCATGTCCGAAAGGGCAAGAGGTTACCCCGTAGGGGGCATTCGTCAACTCAATCTGAAAAATTTGGAGGCAAATCTGACCAAAATGCGGAAATCGGACCACACCGCGAGGGGCGCCATTCGACGGGGCAGGGTTAGACGCGTCGAACGGTACCTGAAGGTCCCGGCTGCGACACGTGAGTCCGGAGATATGGCCAGTCAAAGTCTGATGGGAGGTACCGAAGCCGAAAAATCGAAACGCGTTTGCGGCGATTCGGTGTCAGAGAGTCGGTCACGAATTCAAATTCGTCCCGCTGATTCGCCAATTGCCAGCCGGTTCCGGGGGGATTGGCGGGGTACCTGCAGGATAGTAAGAGGTGGCATGTCGAGACTTAGCCTGTTTACCAGACTTGTGTCTAGCGCCTCCAGGTCTGCAGAGACCGACCCGGGCTGCCGCCCAACCGACTTTTAAGCCTTTTGGGAGTGGGAATTTTTCCCATTTTTCCCCATTTTTCGGGTTTTTTGGTCGGGCTTGAAAACGGCGGCCCCGAGGCCTCCCGGGGCTGGCGGGCTTCGGCTCCCTTGCGAGAGGGTCC
>NW_027139692.1:35000-47500 GCF_035084215.1 Heptranchias perlo | reverse complement strand
CGTGAGACCGACGGTCGTCGGGTTTGGTTCCGCGGCTAGAGCAGGACGAGGGGCAGCGAACGGTACTGGAAGGAACCCGGTCGCACACCGGGAAGTCGACTAGCGGGCCGCCGAAAGCGAGCTCGGGGCCCCGGTTTGTCCGTCCCACCCGGAGGCCCATATCTCCGGAAGGCACAGGCCGATTTCCACCGGGTATGGCTCGTTGTGTGCGGCCGGACCAGGCGCAGCGGACGGTACCGAGCACTCGGAGGTCGGGCGCTGCCCGCCGGAGGTACAGCGAAAGGCTGCAAACCACTTTCCGCCGCCTCCCTCCGCGGGCGTGAGACCGACGGTCGTCGGGTTTAGTTCCGCGGCTAGAGCAGGACGAGGGGCAGCGAACGGTACCGGAACGAACCCGGTCGCACACCGGGAAGTCGAGTGCCGGGTCTCGAAACGGAGCCGGGTCGGCCCAGTTTAAAACGGAGAAGAGAGTGCTGCCCTCTGCGGGTGAAAACATGGAAGTACGTTGGTTAATGATTTCCAGTTCACCCCGCTTGGTCAGGCCCACTCGGAGGCGGATAACTCCGGAACGCCGAGGCCGATTTCCTGCGGGTATGGCTCGTTGCGTGCGGCAGGAGGCGGCGCAGCGTTCGGTACCGAGCACTCGGAGGTGCGGTGCTGCCCGCCGGAGTGACAGCGAAAGGCTGCGCACCGCTTTCCGCCTGCTAACTCGGCGTCCGTGAGACCGACCGACTCCGCTTTAGCACCGGAGCTAGAGTGGGGCAAGGGGCACCGAAGGGTACCGGAACGATGACGTTCGCACACCGGGAAGTCGAGTGCCGGGCCGCCGAAAGCGAGCAGGGTGCCACCGCTCGGGGCCCCGGTTTGTCCGTCCCACCCGGAGGCCCATATCTCCGGAAGACACAGGCCGATTTCCACCGGGTATGGCTCGTTGTGTGCGGCCGGACCAGGCGCAGCGGACGGTACCGAGCACTCGGAGGTCGGGCGCTGCCCGCCGGAGGTACAGCGAAAGGCTGCAAACCACTTTCCGCCGCCTCCCTCCGCGGGCGTGAGACCGACGGTCGTCGGGTTTGTTTCCGCGGCTAGAGCAGGACGAGGGGCAGCGAACGGTACCGGAAGGAACCCGGTCGCACACCGGGAAGTCGACTAGCGGGCCGCCGAAAGCGAGCACGGGGCCCCGGTTTGTCCGTCCCACCCGGAGGCCCATATCTCTGGAAGGCACAGGCCGATTTCCACCGGGTATGGCTCGTTGTGTGCGGCCGGACCAGGCGCAGCGGACGGTACCGAGCACTCGGAGGTCGGGCGCTGCCCGCCGGAGGTACAGCGAAAGGCTGCAAACCACTTTCCGCCACCTCCCTCCGCGGGCGTGAGACCGACGGTCGTCGGGTTTGTTTCCGCGGCTAGAGCAGGACGAGGGGCAGCGAACGGTACCGGAACGAACCCGGTCGCACACCGGGAAGTCGACCAGCGGGCCGCCGAAAGCGTGCTCGGGTCCCCGGTTTGTCTGTCCCACCCGGAGGCTGATATCTGAGGAAGTCCGAGGCCGATTTCCTCCGGCTAACTCGGCGGGCAATGTGTCCCCCCCACCATCTTCGGCTGATTACCGTGGCTGGACCGGATCAAGGAGCAACGGAACCGTGCCAGAACGACGTCGGTCGGACGGCGTGAACTGATAGTGCCGAGGCCGGAAACCGAGCCGGAAATGTGCACCGATTTATTGGTCCCACTCGCAGGCCCATATCTCCGGAAGGCCGAGGCCGATTTCCTCCGGGTATGGTTCGCTGCGTGCAGCCGGAAGGGGAGCAGCGGACGGCACTGAGCAGCCGGAGGTGCGGCGCTGCCCGCCGGAGCTGCAAGCGAAAGGCTGCGCACCGCTTTCCGCTGGTTAACTCGGCAGGCCGTCAGGCCGACCGACTCCGCTTCAGCACGGGAGCTAGAGTCGGGCAAGGGGCACCGAAGGGTACCGGAAGGATCACGTTCGGACACCGGGAAGTCGAGTGCCGGGCCGCCGAAAGCGAGCTCGGGGCCCCGGTTTGTCCGTCCCACCCGGAGGCCCATATCTCGAGAAGGCACAGGCCGATTTCCTCCGGGTTTGGCTCGCTGCGTGCGGCCGGACGAGGTGCAGCGAACGGTACCGAGCACTCGGAGGTGCGGCGCTGCCCGCCGGAGGTACAGCGAAAGGCTGCAAACCGCTTTCCGCCTCCTCTCCCCTCGGGCGTGAGACCGACGGTCGTCTGGTTTGCTTCCGCGGCAAGAGCAGGACGAGGGGCACCGAGCGGTACCAGAACGAACCCGGTCGCACACCGGGATGTCGAGTGCCCGGCCCAAACCCGCTACCCCCCCCCCCACCCGAAAGCGAGCCACGGTTTGTGGATTAAAAGTGAAGCGGCAAAGATTTGTAAAACAGCGTGAAATGATGAACCAGAAGCCCAAAGTAATGGTGGGAATAAAAGTTCCGAAATGTGAAATGGTGAACCAGAAGTTGTGTGAACTGTTTAACCCAAAGTGGCAAAAATGGATTAAAAGGGGTGAAATGATCGACCGCAAAGCAGGGCAAGCATTAAACAAAAGCAGCAGCATTTTTTAAAAAGGGACAAATGGTTTACCAGAATCCCAAAAGAATGCTCAGAGACTTAAGTGCCAAAGGGGCAAATGGTTAACCAGAAGCTGGGTGAACTGCTTAACCCAAAGTGGGAAAAAGGATAAAAAAGGGGTGAACTGATCAACCAGAAGTCGACAACAATGTGCGGCGATTAAGTCTGAAAGAGGGAAAGGTTGACCGGAAAGCAGGGAAATGATTAAACAAAAGCAGAAAAATTCAGTAAAAAGGGGCAAGTGGTGAACCAGAAGTTGGGTGAACTGCTTAACCAAAAGTGGGAAAGAGGATTAAAAGGGGAGAAATGTTGAACCAGATGTCGAAAACAATGCGCGGCGATGAAGTCTGAAAGAGGAAAAGGTTGACCGCAAAGCAGGGAAAGGATTAAACAGAAGCAGCAATATCTTTTAAAAAGGGACAAATGGTGAACCAGAATCCCAAAAGAATGCTCAGAGACTTAAGTCCCAAAGGGGCAAATGGTTAACCAGAAGCTGGGTGAACTGTTTAACCAAAAGTGGGAAAAAGGATTAAAATGTTGTGAAATGATTAACCAGAAGGCGAAAGCAAAGTGCGGCGGCGAAGTCCTAAAGGGGAAAAGGTTGACCATAAAGCAGGGAAATGATTAAACAAAAGCAGAAAAATTCAGTAAGAAGGGGCAAATGGTTAACCAGAAGTTGGGTGAACTGCTTAACCAAAAGTGGGAAAGAGGATTAAAAGGGGAGAAATGTTGAACCAGATGTCGAAAACAATGCGCGGCGATGAAGTCTGAAAGAGGAATAGGTCGACCGCAAAGCAGGGAAATGATTAAACAAAAGCAGAAAAATTCAGTAAAAAGGGGCAAATGGTGAACCAGAAGCTGGGTGAACTGCTTAACCAAAAGTGGGAAAAAGGATTAAAAGGGGAGAAATGTTGAACCAGATGTCGAAAACAAGGTGCGGCGATGAAGTCTGAAAGAGGAATAGGTCGACCGCAAAGCAGGGAAAGGTTTAATCAAAAGCAGCAATATCTTTTAAAAAGGGACAAATGGTGAACCAGAATCACAAAAGAATGCTCAGAGACTTAAGTCCCAAAGGGGAAATGGTTAACCAGTAGCTGGGTGAACTGTCCAACCCAAAGTGGGAAAAAGGATTAAAAGGGGTGAAATGATTAACCAGAAGGCGAAAGCAAAGTGCGGCGGCGAAGTCGTAAGGGGAAAAGGTTGACCAGAAAGCAGGGAAAGCATTAAACAAAAGCGGCAACATTTTTAAAAAAGTGGCAAATGGTTAACCAGAATCCCAAAAGAATGCTCAGAGACTTAAGTCCCAAAGGGGAAATGGTTAACCAGAAGCTGGGTGAACTGGTGAACCAAAAGTGGGAAAAAGGATTAAAAGGGGAGAAATGTTTAACCAGAAGGCAAAAGCAAAGTGCGGCGGCGAAGTCCAAAAGGGGAAAAGGTTGACAAGAAAGCAGGGAAATGATTAAACCAAAGCGGAAAAATTCAGTATAATGGGGCAAATGGTTAACCAGAAGCTGGGTGAAATGGTTAACCGAAAGTGGCAAAAAAAGATTTAAAGGGGAAAAATGATTAACCAGAAGTCGACAACAATGCGCGGCGATGAAGTCTGAAAGGGGAAAAGGTTGACCACATAGCAGGGAAACGATTAAACAAAAGCGGCAACATTTTTAAAAAAGTGGCAAATGATTAACCAGAATCCCAAAAGAATGCTCAGAGACTAAGTCCCAAAGGGGAAATGGTTAACCAGAAGCTGGGGGAAATGGTTAACCAAAAGTTGCAAAAATGATTAAAAGGGGTGAAATGATTAACCAGGAGGCTAAAGCAATGTGCCGCGGTGAAGTCTGAAAGAGGGAAAGGTTGACCAGAAAGCATTAAACAAAAGCGGCAACATTTTTTAAAAATTGGCAAATGATTAACCAGAATCCCAAAAGAATGCTCAGAGACTAAGTCCCATAGGGGAAATGGTTAACCAGAAGCTGGGGGAAATGGTTAACCAAAAGTTGCAAAAATGATTAAAAGGGGTGAAATGATTAACCAGAATTCGAAAATAATGTGCGGCGATGAAGTCCTAAAGGGGAAAAGTTTGACCACAAAGCAGGGAAAGCATTAAACAAAAGCGGCAACATTTTTTAAAAATTGGCAAATGATTAACCAGAATCCCAAAAGAATGCTCAGAGACTAAGTCCCAAAGGGGAAATGGTTAACCAGAAGCTGGGGGAAATGGTTAACCAAAAGTTGCAAAAATGATTAAAAGGGGTGAAATGATTAACCAGGAGGCTAAAGCAATGTGCCGCGGTGAAGTCTGAAAGAGGGAAAGGTTGACCAGAAAGCATTAAACAAAAGCGGCAACATTTTTAAAAAAGTGGCAAATGATTAACCAGAATCCCAAAAGAATGCTCAGAGACTGAGTCCCAAAGGGGAAATGGTTAACCAGAAGCTGGGGGAAATGGTTAACCAAAAGTTGCAAAAATGATTAAAAGGGGTGAAATGATTAACCAGGAGGCTAAAGCAATGTGCCGCGGTGAAGTCTGAAAGAGGGAAAGGTTGACCAGAAAGCATTAAACAAAAGCGGCAACATTTTTTAAAAAGTGGCAAATGATTAACCAGAATCCCAAAAGAATGCTCAGAGACTAAGTCCCAAAGGGGAAATGGTTAACCAGAAGCTGGGGGAAATGGTTAACCAAAAGTTGCAAAAATGATTAAAAGGGGTGAAATGATTAACCAGGAGGCTAAAGCAATGTGCCGCGGTGAAGTCTGAAAGAGGGAAAGGTTGACCAGAAAGCATTAAACAAAAGCGGCAACATTTTTTAAAAATTGGCAAATGATTAACCAGAATTCCAAAAGAATGCTCAGAGACTAAGTCCCAAAGGGGAAATGGTTAACCAGAAGCTGGGGGAAATGGTTAACCAAAAGTTGCAAAAATGATTAAAAGGGGTGAAATGATTAACCAGGAGGCTGAAGCAATGTGCCGCGGGGAAGTCTGAAAGAGGCAAAGGTTGACCAGAAAGCATTAAACAAAAGTGGCAACATTTTTTAAAAATTGGCAAATGATTAACCAGAATCCCAAAAGAATGCTCAGAGACTAAGTCCCAAAGGGGAAATGGTTAACCAGAAGCTGGGGGAAATGGTTAACCAAAAGTTGCAAAAATGATTAAAAGGGGTGAAATGATTAACCAGGAGGCTAAAGCAATGTGCCGCGGTGAAGTCTGAAAGAGGGAAAGGTTGACCAGAAAGCATTAAACAAAAGCGGCAACATTTTTAAAAAATTGGCAAATGATTAACCAGAATCCCAAAAGAATGCTCAGAGACTAAGTCCCAAAGGGGAAATGGTTAACCAGAAGCTGGGGGAAATGGTTAACCAAAAGTTGCAAAAATGATTAAAAGGGGTGAAATGATTAACCAGGAGGCTGGAGCAATGTGCCGCGGTGAAGTCTGAAAGAGGGAAAGGTTGACCAGAAAGCATTAAACAAAAGTGGCAACATTTTTTAAAAATTGGCAAATGATTAACCAGAATCCCAAAAGAATGCTCAGAGACTAAGTCCCAAAGGGGAAATGGTTAACCAGAAGCTGGGGGAAATGGTTAACCAAAAGTTGCAAAAATGATTAAAAGGGGTGAAATGATTAACCAGGAGGCTGAAGCAATGTGCCGCGGTGAAGTCTGAAAGAGGGAAAGGTTGACCAGAAAGCATTAAACAAAAGTGGCAACATTTTTAAAAAATTGGCAAATGATTAACCAGAATCCCAAAAGAATGCTCAGAGACCAAGTCCCAAAGGGGAAATGGTTAACCAGAAGCTGGGGGAAATGGTTAACCAAAAGTTGCAAAAATGATTAAAAGGGGTGAAATGATTAACCAGGAGGCTAAAGCAATGTGCCGCGGTGAAGTCTGAAAGAGGGAAAGGTTGACCAGAAAGCATTAAACAAAAGCGGCAACATTTTTTAAAAATTGGCAAATGATTAACCAGAATCCCAAAAGAATGCTCAGAGACTAAGTCCCAAAGGGGAAATGGTTAACCAGAAGCTGGGGGAAATGGTTAACCAAAAGTTGCAAAAATGATTAAAAGGGGTGAAATGATTAACCAGGAGGCTGAAGCAATGTGCCGCGGTGAAGTCTGAAAGAGGGAAAGGTTGACCAGAAAGCATTAAACAAAAGTGGCAACATTTTTTAAAAATTGGCAAATGATTAACCAGAATCCCAAAAGAATGCTCAGAGACTAAGTCCCAAAGGGGAAATGGTTAACCAGAAGCTGGGGGAAATGGTTAACCAAAAGTTGCAAAAATGATTAAAAGGGGTGAAATGATTAACCAGGAGGCTAAAGCAATGTGCCGCGGTGAAGTCTGAAAGAGGGAAAGGTTGACCAGAAAGCATTAAACAAAAGCGGCAACATTTTTTAAAAATTGGCAAATGATTAACCAGAATTCCAAAAGAATGCTCAGAGACTAAGTCCCAAAGGGGAAATGGTTAACCAGAAGCTGGGGGAAATGGTTAACCAAAAGTTGCAAAAATGATTAAAAGGGGTGAAATGATTAACCAGGAGGCTGAAGCAATGTGCCGCGGGGAAGTCTGAAAGAGGCAAAGGTTGACCAGAAAGCATTAAACAAAAGTGGCAACATTTTTTAAAAATTGGCAAATGATTAACCAGAATCCCAAAAGAATGCTCAGAGACTAAGTCCCAAAGGGGAAATGGTTAACCAGAAGCTGGGGGAAATGGTTAACCAAAAGTTGCAAAAATGATTAAAAGGGGTGAAATGATTAACCAGGAGGCTAAAGCAATGTGCCGCGGTGAAGTCTGAAAGAGGGAAAGGTTGACCAGAAAGCATTAAACAAAAGTGGCAACATTTTTAAAAAATTGGCAAATGATTAACCAGAATCCCAAAAGAATGCTCAGAGACTAAGTCCCAAAGGGGAAATGGTTAACCAGAAGCTGGGGGAAATGGTTAACCAAAAGTTGCAAAAATGATTAAAAGGGGTGAAATGATTAACCAGGAGGCTGGAGCAATGTGCCGCGGTGAAGTCTGAAAGAGGGAAAGGTTGACCAGAAAGCATTAAACAAAAGTGGCAACATTTTTTAAAAATTGGCAAATGATTAACCAGAATCCCAAAAGAATGCTCAGAGACTAAGTCCCAAAGGGGAAATGGTTAACCAGAAGCTGGGGGAAATGGTTAACCAAAAGTTGCAAAAATGATTAAAAGGGGTGAAATGATTAACCAGGAGGCTGAAGCAATGTGCCGCGGTGAAGTCTGAAAGAGGGAAAGGTTGACCAGAAAGCATTAAACAAAAGTGGCAACATTTTTAAAAAATTGGCAAATGATTAACCAGAATCCCAAAAGAATGCTCAGAGACTAAGTCCCAAAGGGGAAATGGTTAACCAGAAGCTGGGGGAAATGGTTAACCAAAAGTTGCAAAAATGATTAAAAGGGGTGAAATGATTAACCAGGAGGCTGGAGCAATGTGCCGCGGTGAAGTCTGAAAGAGGGAAAGGTTGACCAGAAAGCATTAAACAAAAGTGGCAACATTTTTTAAAAATTGGCAAATGATTAACCAGAATCCCAAAAGAATGCTCAGAGACTAAGTCCCAAAGGGGAAATGGTTAACCAGAAGCTGGGGGAAATGGTTAACCAAAAGTTGCAAAAATGATTAAAAGGGGTGAAATGATTAACCAGGAGGCTGAAGCAATGTGCCGCGGTGAAGTCTGAAAGAGGGAAAGGTTGACCAGAAAGCATTAAACAAAAGTGGCAACATTTTTAAAAAATTGGCAAATGATTAACCAGAATCCCAAAAGAATGCTCAGAGACCAAGTCCCAAAGGGGAAATGGTTAACCAGAAGCTGGGGGAAATGGTTAACCAAAAGTTGCAAAAATGATTAAAAGGGGTGAAATGATTAACCAGGAGGCTAAAGCAATGTGCCGCGGTGAAGTCTGAAAGAGGGAAAGGTTGACCAGAAAGCATTAAACAAAAGCGGCAACATTTTTTAAAAATTGGCAAATGATTAACCAGAATCCCAAAAGAATGCTCAGAGACTAAGTCCCAAAGGGGAAATGGTTAACCAGAAGCTGGGGGAAATGGTTAACCAAAAGTTGCAAAAATGATTAAAAGGGGTGAAATGATTAACCAGGAGGCTGAAGCAATGTGCCGCGGTGAAGTCTGAAAGAGGGAAAGGTTGACCAGAAAGCATTAAACAAAAGTGGCAACATTTTTTAAAAATTGGCAAATGATTAACCAGAATCCCAAAAGAATGCTCAGAGACTAAGTCCCAAAGGGGAAATGGTTAACCAGAAGCTGGGGGAAATGGTTAACCAAAAGTTGCAAAAATGATTAAAAGGGGTGAAATGATTAACCAGGAGGCTAAAGCAATGTGCCGCGGTGAAGTCTGAAAGAGGGAAAGGTTGACCAGAAAGCATTAAACAAAAGCGGCAACATTTTTTAAAAATTGGCAAATGATTAACCAGAATCCCAAAAGAATGCTCAGAGACTAAGTCCCAAAGGGGAAATGGTTAACCAGAAGCTGGGGGAAATGGTTAACCAAAAGTTGCAAAAATGATTAAAAGGGGTGAAATGATTAACCAGGAGGCTGAAGCAATGTGCCGCGGTGAAGTCTGAAAGAGGGAAAGGTTGACCAGAAAGCATTAAACAAAAGTGGCAACATTTTTTAAAAATTGGCAAATGATTAACCAGAATCCCAAAAGAATGCTCAGAGACTAAGTCCCAAAGGGGAAATGGTTAACCAGAAGCTGGGGGAAATGGTTAACCAAAAGTTGCAAAAATGATTAAAAGGGGTGAAATGATTAACCAGGAGGCTAAAGCAATGTGCCGCGGTGAAGTCTGAAAGAGGGAAAGGTTGACCAGAAAGCATTAAACAAAAGTGGCAACATTTTTAAAAAATTGGCAAATGATTAACCAGAATCCCAAAAGAATGCTCAGAGACTAAGTCCCAAAGGGGAAATGGTTAACCAGAAGCTGGGGGAAATGGTTAACCAAAAGTTGCAAAAATGATTAAAAGGGGTGAAATGATTAACCAGGAGGCTGGAGCAATGTGCCGCGGTGAAGTCTGAAAGAGGGAAAGGTTGACCAGAAAGCATTAAACAAAAGTGGCAACATTTTTAAAAAATTGGCAAATGATTAACCAGAATCCCAAAAGAATGCTCAGAGACCAAGTCCCAAAGGGGAAATGGTTAACCAGAAGCTGGGGGAAATGGTTAACCAAAAGTTGCAAAAATGATTAAAAGGGGTGAAATGATTAACCAGGAGGCTAAAGCAATGTGCCGCGGTGAAGTCTGAAAGAGGGAAAGGTTGACCAGAAAGCATTAAACAAAAGCGGCAACATTTTTTAAAAATTGGCAAATGATTAACCAGAATCCCAAAAGAATGCTCAGAGACTAAGTCCCAAAGGGGAAATGGTTAACCAGAAGCTGGGTGAAATGGTTAACCAAAAGTTGCAAAAATGATTAAAAGGGGTGAAATGATCAACCAGAAGTCGAAAATAATGTGCGGCGATGAAGTCCTAAGGGGCAAAAGTCACCCAGAAGGCAGGGAAATGATCAAACGAAAGCAGCCAAAAAATTATTAAAAGAGGGGAACTGATGAACCAAAAGATGAGAAACGGCCCGCAGAGACTAAGTCCAAAACGGGAACTGGTGAACCGGAAATGATTAACCAAAAACTAAGTCCGAAGAGGGAACTGGTAAACCAGAACTGAGTAACCCGATTTTTAAAATTAATTATAAATGGGGAAACGATTGAGCAAAAGGCGGAAATTAAGTCACAGGGACCATGTCCGAAAGGGCAAGAGGTTACCCCGTAGGGGGCATTCGTCAACTCAATCTGAAAACTTTGGAGGCAAATCTGACCAAAATGCGGAAATCGGACCACACCGCGAGGGGCGCCATTCGACGGGGCAGGGTTAGACGCGTCGAACGGTACCTGAAGGTCCCGGCTGCGACACGTGAGTCCGGAGATATGGCCAGTCAAAGTCTGATGGGAGGTACCGAAGCCGAAAAATCGAAACGCGTTTGCGGCGATTCGGTGTCAGAGAGTCGGTCACGAATTCAAATTCGTCCCGCTGATTCGCCAATTGCCAGCCGGTTCCGGGGGGATTGGCGGAGGTACCTGCAGGATAGTAAGAGGTGGCATGTCGAGACTTAGCCTGTTTACCAGACTTGTGTCTAGCGCCTCCAGGTCTGCAGAGACCGACCCGGGCTGCCGCCCAACCGACTTTTAAGCCTTTTGGGAGTGGGAATTTTTCCCATTTTTCCCCATTTTTCGGGTTTTTTGGTCGGGCTTGAAAACGGCGGCCCCGAGGCCTCCCGGGGCTGGCGGGCTTCGGCTCCCTTGCGAGAGGGTCCGAATTCCACCCGTTTAAGCCCAGAAAGGAGTTCGGAAGTCAGTCGGTCGAGGGAACCCCTTCGGAAGTCCGACGGGGATGGATTCGGCCGGCGTTTCGGATCTCCGGTCAGAGGATTCCCCCCCTGGGCGGGGGGGTGCGAGTAGCTGCCGGCAAACGGTCCCTTGCACTTGTGGCACAAAAAGTCCGAGCACAGGTTAATGAGTTGGCCGCGGAAGCCCCTATGCCGAAATGAGAAAGCCCCCGTTGCGGGGATTTAGTGACGCATCTGCGGCCGGAGGTGGGAGGCCGTCCTGCCGAATTGACACTTGTCATTCGGGCACCTAGGGATTGGTCGGGTACCCGGAGATTTTCGAGAACACGATTTTCAGAGCTTTCTCTGACAGCCCAGGTGCACTTTAAGAGTGCCTGAAAAAGTGACACTTGGCAAAAGGCTCTCAATTTCAAAGCGGAGACCTTTACAAGAGCACTCGGAAGTCACCTGTCAGCATTTAAAGCTACATCAGGCGGCAATTTTCGAACTCTTTGTCAGTCTGAAATCGTGTTGAGCCTCGACAGCGTCGGGCTCAGGCAGGAGGAGCTTGCCAGCAGAGAGAGGCTCACCATGGATTGCTGGTGGATGCTTTTCGAAAACATATACACATTATATTATATTATAATAATATAAAGAAAAAAAAGAGTTTCTCAAAATCTCTGTGACACTTTGCAGATTTTTTTGAAAGCCAATAAAGAGAACTCTTTAACTTGAAAGTCACCTGTGCCGGCATAGCGATGACTTTTAAAACAGGTTGACACTTTCGAGCCGCGGCGGCTCTGAATCACCCCAGACACCAAGTGTGTTTGTGGGCAAGGCACCGCGGCCGGTGGGCTGCTTTTATAATAACGGGCACGCAGACTTTTTGAGAGGAATCGGTACTCTCTTCCGATCGATTTGGCGACTCGCGTCCGACATGGGAGGGCCCGAGCGGTCCAGCCAAGGCTGGTGTTCAGGCTCGTCAGGTTCCTCTCTCTGTCCCAAGTGGCAGACGGACAGTTTTAAAAGTCAGTGGGTTTTGTCGGCACGACTCTCCTGTTCACCCGCTGGCGTATTGCTCTCTTGTGAGGCCGAGAAGTCCACCTGTGTTGTCTAACAGAGGTCCGATTCAAGCTCCAGAGCCTGGGTGTCTGCCGTCTCGAGTGGAGCGGGAATGTGCACAGCAAGTCCCGTTCTGGTAGCTGAACACGAGATTTCTCTAGCAACTGAGCACCAAAACACGTCACCCTTTTAGAGCTGGAGGGCTGAGTGTGTGCATGTATCTTGAACGCTATGGTTTGCAAACTCCAGTCGGACCTGGCACACCAACCTCTCCCCTGTCACGGGCAGGGGGGGGAAGGCCATGTGTGCCCAGCAGACACGACGAAGGCGGCTAGAAAGGGTCACTGTAGCTTAACCACCCAAGCGTGTCCGTGACCTTAACGGTCTGTGCCTGGCAAAAGGTGGGCTCCTTTCGACTTTTGTTTGTTGCTGGCTTGTCTGTCATGCATTACCGCTTGCAAGCCCAGGTTGGAACCGGCGCCAACCTCCCTCG
>NW_027139692.1:12500-25000 GCF_035084215.1 Heptranchias perlo | reverse complement strand
GGAGGCGCAGCGTACGGTACCGAGCACTGGGAGGTGCGGTGCTGCCCGCCGGAGTGACAGCGAAAGGCTGCGCACCGCTTTCCGCCTGGTAACTCGGCGTCCGTGAGACCGACCGACTCCGCTTTATCGCCGGAGCTAGAGTGGGGCAAGGGGCACGGTTGAGTACCGGAAGGATGACGTTCGCACACGGGGAAGTCGAGTGCCGGGCCGCTGAAAGCGAGCAGGGTGCCACCGACTCTTCGGGCCCACTCGGAGGCTGATATCTCAGGAAGGCCGAGGCCGATTTCCTCCGGGTATGGCTCGTTGCGTGCGGCAGGAGGAGGCGCAGCGTACGGTACAGAGCACTGGGAGGTGCGATGCTGCCCGCCGGAGTGACAGCGAAAGGCTGCGCACCGCTTTCCGCCTGCTAACTCGGCGTCCGTGAGACCGACCGACTTCGCTTTACCGCCGGAGCTAGAGTGGGGCAAGGGGCACGGTTGGGTACCGGAACGATCACGTTCGCACACCGGGAAGTCGAGTGCCGGGTCTCGAAACGGAGCCGGGTCAGCCCAATTTAAAACGGAGAATAGAGTGCTGCCCTCTGCGGGTGAAAACCTGGAAGTACGTTGGTTAATGATTTCCAGTTCACCCCGCTTGGTCAGGCCCACTCGGAGGCGGATAACTCCGGAACGCCGAGGCCGATTTCCTCCGGGTATGGCTCGTTGCGTGCGGCAGGAGGCGGCGCAGCGTACGGTACCGAGCACTCGGAGATGCGGTGCTGCCCGCCGGAGTGACAGCGAAAGGCTGCGCACCGCTTTCCGCCTGGTAACTCGGCGTCCGTGAGACCGACCGACTCCGCTTTAGCACCGGAGCTAGAGTGGGGCAAGGGGCACCGAAGGGTACCGGAACGATCACGTTCGCATACCGGGAAGTCGAGTGCCGGGCCGCTGAAAGCGAGCAGGGTGCCACCGCTCGGGGCCCCGGTTTGTCCGTCCCACCCGGAGGCCCATATCTCCGGAAGGCACAGGCCGATTTCCTCCGGGTATGGCTCGTTGCGTGCGGCCGGACCAGGCGCAGCGGACGGTACCGAGCACTCGGAGGTCCGGCGCTGCCCGCCGGAGGTACAGCGAAAGGCTGCAAACCACTTTCCGCCGCCTCCCTCCGCGGGCGTGAGACCGACGGTCGTCGGGTTTGGTTCCGCGGCTAGAGCAGGACGAGGGGCAGCGAACGGTACTGGAAGGAACCCGGTCGCACACCGGGAAGTCGACTAGCGGGCCGCCGAAAGCGAGCTCGGGGCCCCGGTTTGTCCGTCCCACCCGGAGGCCCATATCTCCGGAAGGCACAGGCCGATTTCCACCGGGTATGGCTCGTTGTGTGCGGCCGGACCAGGCGCAGCGGACGGTACCGAGCACTCGGAGGTCGGGCGCTGCCCGCCGGAGGTACAGCGAAAGGCTGCAAACCACTTTCCGCGCCTCCCTCCGCGGGCGTGAGACCGACGGTCGTCGGTTTAGTTCCGCGGCTAGAGCAGGACGAGGGCAGCGAACGGTACCGGAACGAACCCGGTCGCACACCGGGAAGTCGAGTGCCGGGTCTCGAAACGGAGCCGGGTCGGCCCAGTTTAAAACGGAGAAGAGAGTGCTGCCCTCTGCGGGTGAAAACATGGAAGTACGTTGGTTAATGATTTCCAGTTCACCCCGCTTGGTCAGGCCCACTCGGAGGCGGATAACTCCGGAACGCCGAGGCCGATTTCCTGCGGGTATGGCTCGTTGCGTGCGGCAGGAGGCGGCGCAGCGTTCGGTACCGAGCACTCGGAGGTGCGGTGCTGCCCGCCGGAGTGACAGCGAAAGGCTGCGCACCGCTTTCCGCCTGCTAACTCGGCGTCCGTGAGACCGACCGACTCCGCTTTAGCACCGGAGCTAGAGTGGGGCAAGGGGCACCGAAGGGTACCGGAACGATGACGTTCGCACACCGGGAAGTCGAGTGCCGGGCCGCCGAAAGCGAGCAGGGTGCCACCGCTCGGGGCCCCGGTTTGTCCGTCCCACCCGGAGGCCCATATCTCCGGAAGACACAGGCCGATTTCCACCGGGTATGGCTCGTTGTGTGCGGCCGGACCAGGCGCAGCGGACGGTACCGAGCACTCGGAGGTCGGGCGCTGCCCGCCGGAGGTACAGCGAAAGGCTGCAAACCACTTTCCGCCGCCTCCCTCCGCGGGCGTGAGACCGACGGTCGTCGGGTTTGTTTCCGCGGCTAGAGCAGGACGAGGGGCAGCGAACGGTACCGGAAGGAACCCGGTCGCACACCGGGAAGTCGACTAGCGGGCCGCCGAAAGCGAGCACGGGGCCCCGGTTTGTCCGTCCCACCCGGAGGCCCATATCTCTGGAAGGCACAGGCCGATTTCCACCGGGTATGGCTCGTTGTGTGCGGCCGGACCAGGCGCAGCGGACGGTACCGAGCACTCGGAGGTCGGGCGCTGCCCGCCGGAGGTACAGCGAAAGGCTGCAAACCACTTTCGCCACCTCCCTCCGCGGGCGTGAGACCGACGGTCGTCGGGTTTGTTTCCGCGGCTAGAGCAGGACGAGGGGCAGCGAACGGTACCGGAACGAACCCGGTCGCACACCGGGAAGTCGACCAGCGGGCCGCCGAAAGCGTGCTCGGGTCCCCGGTTTGTCTGTCCCACCCGGAGGCTGATATCTGAGGAAGTCCGAGGCCGATTTCCTCCGGCTAACTCGGCGGGCAATGTGTCCCCCCCACCATCTTCGGCT
Organism: Heptranchias perlo; assembly: GCF_035084215.1. Taxonomy (NCBI): domain Eukaryota; kingdom Metazoa; phylum Chordata; class Chondrichthyes; order Hexanchiformes; family Hexanchidae; genus Heptranchias; species Heptranchias perlo. The sequence goes on along the minus strand of NW_027139692.1, from coordinate 22,259 downwards.
GATTACCGTGGCTGGACCGGATCAAGGAGCAACGGAACCGTGCCAGAACGACGTCGGTCGGACGGCGTGAACTGATAGTGCCGAGGCCGGAAACCGAGCCGGAAATGTGCACCGATTTATTGGTCCCACTCGCAGGCCCATATCTCCGGAAGGCCGAGGCCGATTTCCTCCGGGTATGGTTCGCTGCGTGCAGCCGGAAGGGGAGCAGCGGACGGCACTGAGCAGCCGGAGGTGCGGCGCTGCCCGCCGGAGCTGCAAGCGAAAGGCTGCGCACCGCTTTCCGCTGGTTAACTCGGCAGGCCGTCAGGCCGACCGACTCCGCTTCAGCACGGGAGCTAGAGTCGGGCAAGGGGCACCGAAGGGTACCGGAAGGATCACGTTCGGACACCGGGAAGTCGAGTGCCGGGCCGCCGAAAGCGAGCTCGGGGCCCCGGTTTGTCCGTCCCACCCGGAGGCCCATATCTCGAGAAGGCACAGGCCGATTTCCTCCGGGTTTGGCTCGCTGCGTGCGGCCGGACGAGGTGCAGCGAACGGTACCGAGCACTCGGAGGTGCGGCGCTGCCCGCCGGAGGTACAGCGAAAGGCTGCAAACCGCTTTCCGCCTCCTCTCCCCTCGGGCGTGAGACCGACGGTCGTCTGGTTTGCTTCCGCGGCAAGAGCAGGACGAGGGGCACCGAGCGGTACCAGAACGAACCCGGTCGCACACCGGGATGTCGAGTGCCCGGCCCAAACCCGCTACCCCCCCCCCCACCCGAAAGCGAGCCACGGTTTGTGGATTAAAAGTGAAGCGGCAAAGATTTGTAAAACAGCGTGAAATGATGAACCAGAAGCCCAAAGTAATGGTGGGAATAAAAGTTCCGAAATGTGAAATGGTGAACCAGAAGTTGTGTGAACTGTTTAACCCAAAGTGGCAAAAATGATTAAAAGGGGTGAAATGATCGACCGCAAAGCAGGGCAAGCATTAAACAAAAGCAGCAGCATTTTTTAAAAAGGGACAAATGGTTTACAGAATCCCAAAAGAATGCTCAGAGACTTAAGTGCCAAAGGGGCAAATGGTTAACCAGAAGCTGGGTGAACTGCTTAACCCAAAGTGGGAAAAAGGATAAAAAAGGGGTGAACTGATCAACCAGAAGTCGACAACAATGTGCGGCGATTAAGTCTGAAAGAGGGAAAGGTTGACCGGAAAGCAGGGAAATGATTAAACAAAAGCAGAAAAATTCAGTAAAAAGGGGCAAGTGGTGAACCAGAAGTTGGGTGAACTGCTTAACCAAAGTGGGAAAGAGGATTAAAAGGGGAGAAATGTTGAACCAGATGTCGAAAACAATGCGCGGCGATGAAGTCTGAAAGAGGAAAAGGTTGACCGCAAAGCAGGGAAAGGATTAAACAGAAGCAGCAATATCTTTTAAAAAGGGACAAATGGTGAACCAGAATCCCAAAAGAATGCTCAGAGACTTAAGTCCCAAAGGGGCAAATGGTTAACCAGAAGCTGGGTGAACTGTTTAACCAAAAGTGGGAAAAAGGATTAAAATGTTGTGAAATGATTAACCAGAAGGCGAAAGCAAAGTGCGGCGGCGAAGTCCTAAAGGGGAAAAGGTTGACCATAAAGCAGGGAAATGATTAAACAAAAGCAGAAAAATTCAGTAAGAAGGGGCAAATGGTTAACCAGAAGTTGGGTGAACTGCTTAACCAAAAGTGGGAAAGAGGATTAAAAGGGGAGAAATGTTGAACCAGATGTCGAAAACAATGCGCGGCGATGAAGTCTGAAAGAGGAATAGGTCGACCGCAAAGCAGGGAAATGATTAAACAAAAGCAGAAAAATTCAGTAAAAAGGGGCAAATGGTGAACCAGAAGCTGGGTGAACTGCTTAACCAAAAGTGGGAAAAAGGATTAAAAGGGGAGAAATGTTGAACCAGATGTCGAAAACAAGGTGCGGCGATGAAGTCTGAAAGAGGAATAGGTCGACCGCAAAGCAGGGAAAGGTTTAATCAAAAGCAGCAATATCTTTTAAAAAGGGACAAATGGTGAACCAGAATCACAAAGAATGCTCAGAGACTTAAGTCCCAAAGGGGAAATGGTTAACCAGTAGCTGGGTGAACTGTCCAACCCAAAGTGGGAAAAAGGATTAAAAGGGGTGAAATGATTAACCAGAAGGCGAAAGCAAAGTGCGGCGGCGAAGTCGTAAGGGGAAAAGGTTGACCAGAAAGCAGGGAAAGCATTAAACAAAAGCGGCAACATTTTTAAAAAAGTGGCAAATGGTTAACCAGAATCCCAAAAGAATGCTCAGAGACTTAAGTCCCAAAGGGAAATGGTTAACCAGAAGCTGGGTGAACTGGTGAACCAAAAGTGGGAAAAAGGATTAAAAGGGGAGAAATGTTTAACCAGAAGGCAAAAGCAAAGTGCGGCGGCGAAGTCCAAAAGGGAAAAGGTTGACAAGAAAGCAGGGAAATGATTAAACCAAAGCGGAAAAATTCAGTATAATGGGGCAAATGGTTAACCAGAAGCTGGGTGAAATGGTTAACCGAAAGTGGCAAAAAAGATTTAAAGGGGAAAAATGATTAACCAGAAGTCGACAACAATGCGCGGCGATGAAGTCTGAAAGGGGAAAAGGTTGACCACATAGCAGGGAAACGATTAAACAAAAGCGGCAACATTTTTAAAAAGTGGCAAATGATTAACCAGAATCCCAAAAGAATGCTCAGAGACTAAGTCCCAAAGGGGAAATGGTTAACCAGAAGCTGGGGGAAATGGTTAACCAAAAGTTGCAAAAATGATTAAAAGGGGTGAAATGATTAACCAGGAGGCTAAAGCAATGTGCCGCGGTGAAGTCTGAAAGAGGGAAAGGTTGACCAGAAAGCATTAAACAAAAGCGGCAACATTTTTTAAAAATTGGCAAATGATTAACCAGAATCCCAAAAGAATGCTCAGAGACTAAGTCCCATAGGGGAAATGGTTAACCAGAAGCTGGGGGAAATGGTTAACCAAAAGTTGCAAAAATGATTAAAAGGGGTGAAATGATTAACCAGAATTCGAAAATAATGTGCGGCGATGAAGTCCTAAAGGGGAAAAGTTTGACCACAAAGCAGGGAAAGCATTAAACAAAAGCGGCAACATTTTTAAAAATTGGCAAATGATTAACCAGAATCCCAAAAGAATGCTCAGAGACTAAGTCCCAAAGGGGAAATGGTTAACCAGAAGCTGGGGGAAATGGTTAACCAAAAGTTGCAAAAATGATTAAAAGGGGTGAAATGATTAACCAGGAGGCTAAAGCAATGTGCCGCGGTGAAGTCTGAAAGAGGGAAAGGTTGACCAGAAAGCATTAAACAAAAGCGGCAACATTTTTAAAAAAGTGGCAAATGATTAACCAGAATCCCAAAAGAATGCTCAGAGACTGAGTCCCAAAGGGGAAATGGTTAACCAGAAGCTGGGGGAAATGGTTACCAAAAGTTGCAAAAATGATTAAAAGGGGTGAAATGATTAACCAGGAGGCTAAAGCAATGTGCCGCGGTGAAGTCTGAAAGAGGGAAAGGTTGACCAGAAAGCATTAAACAAAAGCGGCAACATTTTTAAAAAGTGGCAAATGATTAACCAGAATCCCAAAAGAATGCTCAGAGACTAAGTCCCAAAGGGGAAATGGTTAACCAGAAGCTGGGGGAAATGGTTAACCAAAAGTTGCAAAAATGATTAAAAGGGGTGAAATGATTAACCAGGAGGCTAAAGCAATGTGCCGCGGTGAAGTCTGAAAGAGGGAAAGGTTGACCAGAAAGCATTAAACAAAAGCGGCAACATTTTTTAAAAATTGGCAAATGATTAACCAGAATTCCAAAAGAATGCTCAGAGACTAAGTCCCAAAGGGAAATGGTTAACCAGAAGCTGGGGAAATGGTTAACCAAAAGTTGCAAAAATGATTAAAAGGGGTGAAATGATTAACCAGGAGGCTGAAGCAATGTGCCGCGGGGAAGTCTGAAAGAGGCAAAGGTTGACCAGAAAGCATTAAACAAAAGTGGCAACATTTTTTAAAAATTGGCAAATGATTAACCAGAATCCCAAAAGAATGCTCAGAGACTAAGTCCCAAAGGGGAAATGGTTAACCAGAAGCTGGGGGAAATGGTTAACCAAAAGTTGCAAAATGATTAAAAGGGGTGAAATGATTAACCAGGAGGCTAAAGCAATGTGCCGCGGTGAAGTCTGAAAGAGGGAAAGGTTGACCAGAAAGCATTAAACAAAAGCGGCAACATTTTTAAAAAATTGGCAAATGATTAACCAGAATCCAAAAGAATGCTCAGAGACTAAGTCCCAAAGGGGAAATGGTTAACCAGAAGCTGGGGAAATGGTTAACCAAAAGTTGCAAAAATGATTAAAAGGGGTGAAATGATTAACCAGGAGGCTGGAGCAATGTGCCGCGGTGAAGTCTGAAAGAGGGAAAGGTTGACCAGAAAGCATTAAACAAAAGTGGCAACATTTTTTAAAAATTGGCAAATGATTAACCAGAATCCCAAAAGAATGCTCAGAGACTAAGTCCCAAAGGGGAAATGGTTAACCAGAAGCTGGGGGAAATGGTTAACCAAAAGTTGCAAAAATGATTAAAAGGGGTGAAATGATTAACCAGGAGGCTGAAGCAATGTGCCGCGGTGAAGTCTGAAAGAGGGAAAGGTTGACCAGAAAGCATTAAACAAAAGTGGCAACATTTTTAAAAAATTGGCAAATGATTAACCAGAATCCCAAAAGAATGCTCAGAGACCAAGTCCCAAAGGGGAAATGGTTAACCAGAAGCTGGGGGAAATGGTTAACCAAAAGTTGCAAAAATGATTAAAAGGGTGAAATGATTAACCAGGAGGCTAAAGCAATGTGCCGCGGTGAAGTCTGAAAGAGGGAAAGGTTGACCAGAAAGCATTAAACAAAAGCGGCAACATTTTTTAAAAATTGGCAAATGATTAACCAGAATCCCAAAAGAATGCTCAGAGACTAAGTCCCAAAGGGGAAATGGTTAACCAGAAGCTGGGGGAAATGGTTAACCAAAAGTTGCAAAATGATTAAAAGGGGTGAAATGATTAACCAGGAGGCTGAAGCAATGTGCCGCGGTGAAGTCTGAAAGAGGGAAAGGTTGACCAGAAAGCATTAAACAAAAGTGGCAACATTTTTTAAAAATTGGCAAATGATTAACCAGAATCCAAAAGAATGCTCAGAGACTAAGTCCCAAAGGGGAAATGGTTAACCAGAAGCTGGGGGAAATGGTTAACCAAAAGTTGCAAAAATGATTAAAAGGGGTGAAATGATTAACCAGGAGGCTAAAGCAATGTGCCGCGGTGAAGTCTGAAAGAGGGAAAGGTTGACCAGAAAGCATTAAACAAAAGCGGCAACATTTTTTAAAAATTGGCAAATGATTAACCAGAATTCCAAAAGAATGCTCAGAGACTAAGTCCCAAAGGGGAAATGGTTAACCAGAAGCTGGGGAAATGGTTAACCAAAAGTTGCAAAATGATTAAAAGGGGTGAAATGATTAACCAGGAGGCTGAAGCAATGTGCCGCGGGGAAGTCTGAAAGAGGCAAAGGTTGACCAGAAAGCATTAAACAAAAGTGGCAACATTTTTTAAAAATTGGCAAATGATTAACCAGAATCCCAAAAGAATGCTCAGAGACTAAGTCCCAAAGGGGAAATGTTAACCAGAAGCTGGGGAAATGGTTAACCAAAAGTTGCAAAAATGATTAAAAGGGGTGAAATGATTAACCAGGAGGCTAAAGCAATGTGCCGCGGTGAAGTCTGAAAGAGGGAAAGGTTGACCAGAAAGCATTAAACAAAAGTGGCAACATTTTTAAAAATTGGCAAATGATTAACCAGAATCCCAAAGAATGCTCAGAGACTAAGTCCCAAAGGGGAAATGGTTAACCAGAAGCTGGGGGAAATGGTTAACCAAAAGTTGCAAAAATGATTAAAAGGGGTGAAATGATTAACCAGGAGGCTGGAGCAATGTGCCGCGGTGAAGTCTGAAAGAGGGAAAGGTTGACCAGAAAGCATTAAACAAAAGTGGCAACATTTTTTAAAAATTGGCAAATGATTAACCAGAATCCCAAAAGAATGCTCAGAGACTAAGTCCCAAAGGGGAAATGGTTAACCAGAAGCTGGGGGAAATGGTTAACCAAAAGTTGCAAAAATGATTAAAAGGGGTGAAATGATTAACCAGGAGGCTGAAGCAATGTGCCGCGGTGAAGTCTGAAAGAGGGAAAGGTTGACCAGAAAGCATTAAACAAAAGTGGCAACATTTTTAAAAATTGGCAAATGATTAACCAGAATCCCAAAAGAATGCTCAGAGACTAAGTCCCAAAGGGGAAATGGTTAACCAGAAGCTGGGGAAATGGTTAACCAAAAGTTGCAAAAATGATTAAAAGGGGTGAAATGATTAACCAGGAGGCTGGAGCAATGTGCCGCGGTGAAGTCTGAAAGAGGGAAAGGTTGACCAGAAAGCATTAAACAAAAGTGGCAACATTTTTTAAAAATTGGCAAATGATTAACCAGAATCCCAAAAGAATGCTCAGAGACTAAGTCCCAAAGGGGAAATGGTTAACCAGAAGCTGGGGGAAATGGTTAACCAAAAGTTGCAAAAATGATTAAAAGGGGTGAAATGATTAACCAGGAGGCTGAAGCAATGTGCCGCGGTGAAGTCTGAAAGAGGGAAAGGTTGACCAGAAAGCATTAAACAAAAGTGGCAACATTTTTAAAAATTGGCAAATGATTAACCAGAATCCCAAAAGAATGCTCAGAGACCAAGTCCCAAAGGGGAAATGGTTAACCAGAAGCTGGGGGAAATGGTTAACCAAAAGTTGCAAAAATGATTAAAAGGGGTGAAATGATTAACCAGGAGGCTAAAGCAATGTGCCGCGGTGAAGTCTGAAAGAGGGAAAGGTTGACCAGAAAGCATTAAACAAAAGCGGCAACATTTTTTAAAAATTGGCAAATGATTAACCAGAATCCCAAAAGAATGCTCAGAGACTAAGTCCCAAAGGGGAAATGGTTAACCAGAAGCTGGGGGAAATGGTTAACCAAAAGTTGCAAAAATGATTAAAAGGGGTGAAATGATTAACCAGGAGGCTGAAGCAATGTGCCGCGGTGAAGTCTGAAAGAGGGAAAGGTTGACCAGAAAGCATTAAACAAAAGTGGCAACATTTTTTAAAAATTGGCAAATGATTAACCAGAATCCCAAAAGAATGCTCAGAGACTAAGTCCCAAAGGGGGAAATGGTTAACCAGAAGCTGGGGGAAATGGTTAACCAAAAGTTGCAAAAATGATTAAAAGGGGTGAAATGATTAACCAGGAGGCTAAAGCAATGTGCCGCGGTGAAGTCTGAAAGAGGGAAAGGTTGACCAGAAAGCATTAAACAAAAGCGGCAACATTTTTTAAAAATTGGCAAATGATTAACCAGAATCCCAAAAGAATGCTCAGAGACTAAGTCCCAAAGGGGAAATGGTTAACCAGAAGCTGGGGGAAATGGTTAACCAAAAGTTGCAAAAATGATTAAAAGGGGTGAAATGATTAACCAGGAGGCTGAAGCAATGTGCCGCGGTGAAGTCTGAAAGAGGGAAAGGTTGACCAGAAAGCATTAAACAAAAGTGGCAACATTTTTTAAAAATTGGCAAATGATTAACCAGAATCCCAAAAGAATGCTCAGAGACTAAGTCCCAAAGGGGAAATGGTTAACCAGAAGCTGGGGGAAATGGTTAACCAAAAGTTGCAAAAATGATTAAAAGGGGTGAAATGATTAACCAGGAGGCTAGAAGCAATGTGCCGCGGTGAAGTCTGAAAGAGGGAAAGGTTGACCAGAAAGCATTAAACAAAAGTGGCAACATTTTTAAAAAATTGGCAAATGATTAACCAGAATCCCAAAAGAATGCTCAGAGACTAAGTCCCAAAGGGGAAATGGTTAACCAGAAGCTGGGGGAAATGGTTAACCAAAAGTTGCAAAAATGATTAAAAGGGGTGAAATGATTAACCAGGAGGCTGGAGCAATGTGCCGCGGTGAAGTCTGAAAGAGGGAAAGGTTGACCAGAAAGCATTAAACAAAAGTGGCAACATTTTTTAAAAATTGGCAAATGATTAACCAGAATCCCAAAAGAATGCTCAGAGACTAAGTCCCAAAGGGGAAATGGTTAACCAGAAGCTGGGGGAAATGGTTAACCAAAAGTTGCAAAAATGATTAAAAGGGGTGAAATGATTAACCAGGAGGCTGAAGCAATGTGCCGCGGTGAAGTCTGAAAGAGGGAAAGGTTGACCAGAAAGCATTAAACAAAAGTGGCAACATTTTTAAAAAATTGGCAAATGATTAACCAGAATCCCAAAAGAATGCTCAGAGACCAAGTCCCAAAGGGGAAATGGTTAACCAGAAGCTGGGGGAAATGGTTAACCAAAAGTTGCAAAAATGATTAAAAGGGGTGAAATGATTAACCAGGAGGCTAAAGCAATGTGCCGCGGTGAAGTCTGAAAGAGGGAAAGGTTGACCAGAAAGCATTAAACAAAAGCGGCAACATTTTTTAAAAATTGGCAAATGATTAACCAGAATCCCAAAAGAATGCTCAGAGACTAAGTCCCAAAGGGGAAATGGTTAACCAGAAGCTGGGTGAAATGGTTAACCAAAAGTTGCAAAAATGATTAAAAGGGGTGAAATGATCAACCAGAAGTCGAAAATAATGTGCGGCGATGAAGTCCTAAGGGGCAAAAGTCACCCAGAAGGCAGGGAAATGATCAAACGAAAGCAGCCAAAAAATTATTAAAAGAGGGGAACTGATGAACCAAAAGATGAGAAACGGCCCGCAGAGACTAAGTCCAAAACGGGAACTGGTGAACCGGAAATGATTAACCAAAAACTAAGTCCGAAGAGGGAACTGGTAAACCAGAACTGAGTAACCCGATTTTTAAAATTAATTATAAATGGGGAAACGATTGAGCAAAAGGCGGAAATTAAGTCACAGGGACCATGTCCGAAAGGGCAAGAGGTTACCCCGTAGGGGGCATTCGTCAACTCAATCTGAAAAATTTGGAGGCAAATCTGACCAAAATGCGGAAATCGGACCACACCGCGAGGGGCGCCATTCGACGGGGCAGGGTTAGACGCGTCGAACGGTACCTGAAGGTCCCGGCTGCGACACGTGAGTCCGGAGATATGGCCAGTCAAAGTCTGATGGGAGGTACCGAAGCCGAAAAATCGAAACGCGTTTGCGGCGATTCGGTGTCAGAGAGTCGGTCACGAATTCAAATTCGTCCCGCTGATTCGCCAATTGCCAGCCGGTTCCGGGGGGATTGGCGGGGTACCTGCAGGATAGTAAGAGGTGGCATGTCGAGACTTAGCCTGTTTACCAGACTTGTGTCTAGCGCCTCCAGGTCTGCAGAGACCGACCCGGGCTGCCGCCCAACCGACTTTTAAGCCTTTTGGGAGTGGGAATTTTTCCCATTTTTCCCCATTTTTCGGGTTTTTTGGTCGGGCTTGAAAACGGCGGCCCCGAGGCCTCCCGGGGCTGGCGGGCTTCGGCTCCCTTGCGAGAGGGTCCGAATTCCACCCGTTTAAGCCCAGAAAGGAGTTCGGAAGTCAGTCGGTCGAGGGAACCCCTTCGGAAGTCCGACGGGGATGGATTCGGCCGGCGTTTCGGATCTCCGGTCAGAGGATTCCCCCCCTGGGCGGGGGGGTGCGAGTAGCTGCCGGCAAACGGTCCCTTGCACTTGTGGCACAAAAAGTCCGAGCACAGGTTAATGAGTTGGCCGCGGAAGCCCCTATG
>NW_027139691.1:0-114694 GCF_035084215.1 Heptranchias perlo | reverse complement strand
TTCAGCCCCGAGACGCCCGCACTCTGCTCAGCCCGGAGACGCCTCACCGCGCCCAGCCCCGAGACGCCGCACTGTGCTCAGCCCCGAGACGCCTCACCCCGCCCAGCCCCGAGACGTCGCACCGCGCCCAGCTCCGAGACGCCGCACCGCGCCCAGTCCCGAGACGCCTCACCCCGCCCAGTCCCGAGACGCCTCACCGCGCCCAGCCCCGAGACGCCTCACCCCCGCCCAGCCCCGAGACGCCGCACCGCGCCCAGTCCCGAGACGCCTCACCCCCGCCCAGTCCCCGAGACGCCTCACCGCGCCCAGCCCCGAGACGCCTCACCCCGCCCAGCCCCGAGACGCCGCACCGCGCCCAGTCCCGAGACGCCTCACCCCGCCCCTGCCCCGAGACGCCTCACCCGCCCAGCCCCGAGACGTCTCACCCCGCCCTGCCCCGAGACGTCTCACCCCGCCCAGTCACGAGACGCCGCACCGCGCCCAGCCCCGAGACGCCTCACCCCCGCCCAGCCCCGAGACGCCTCACCCCGCCCAGCCCCGAGACGCCTCACCCCGCCCAGTCCCGAGACGTCTCACCCCGCCCAGTCCCGAGACGTCTCACCCCGCCCAGTCCCGAGACGCCTCACCCCGCCCTGCCCCGAGACGTCTCACCCCGCCCAGTCCCGAGACGCCGCACCGCGCCCAGCCCCGAGACGCCTCACCCCGCCCAGCCCCGAGACGCCTCACCCCGCCCAGTCCCGAGACGCCTCACCCCGCCCAGTCCCGAGACGCCGCACAGTGCTCAGCCCCGAGACGACGCACCGCGCCCAGTCCCGAGACGTCTCACCCCGCCCAGTCCCGAGACGTCTCACCCCCGCCCAGCCCCGAGACGCCTCACCCCGCCCAGGCCCGAGACGCCTCACCCCGCCCAGCCCCGAGACGTCTCACCCCGCCCAGTCCCGAGACGCCTCATCCCGCCCAGTCCCGAGACGTCTCACCCCGCCCAGTCCCGAGACGTCTCACCCCACCCAGCCCCGAGACGCCACACCCCGCCCAGCCACCGAGACGCCTCACCCCGCCCAGCCCCGAGACGCCTCACCCCGCCCAGTCCCGAGACGTCTCACCCCGCCCAGTCCCGAGACGTCTCACCCCGCCCAGTTCCCGAGACGTCTCACCGCGCCCAGCCCCGAGACGCCTCACCGCGCCCCAGTCCCGAGACGCCGCACCGCGCCCAGCCCCGAGACGCCGCACCCGCGCCCAGCCCCGAGACGCCGCACCGCGCCCAGCCCCGAGACACCGCACTGTGCTCAGCCCGGAGACGCCTCACCCCGCCCAGTCCCGAGACGTCTCACCCCGCCCAGTCCCACGACGCCTCACCCCACCCAGTCCCGAGACGTCTCACCCCGCCCAGTCCCGAGACGTCTCACCCCGCCCAGTCCCGAGACGTCTCACCCCCGCCCAGTCCCGAGACGTCTCACCCCCGCCCAGTCCCGAGACGTCTCACCCCGCCCAGTCCCGCGACGCCTCACCCGCCCAGTCCCGAGACGTCCTCACCCCCGCCCCAGCCCCGAGACGCCTCTCACCGCGCCCAGTCCCGAGACGCCTCACCGCGCCCATTCCCGAGACGTCTCACCCCGCCCAGCCCCGAGACGTCTCACCCCGCCCAGTCCCGAGACGTCTCACCCCGCCCAGCCCCGAGACGTCTCACCCCGCCCAGTCCCGAGACGTCTCACCCCGCCCAGCCCCGAGACGCCGCACCCGCGCCCAGCCCGAGACGTCTCACCCCGCCCAGTACCCGCGACGCCTCACCCGCCCAGTCCCGAGACGTCTCACCCCGCCCAGCCCCGAGACGCCTCACCCGCCCAGTCCCGAGACGTCTCACCCCGCCCAGCCCCGAGACGCCTGCCCAGCCCCGAGACGCCTCACCGCGCCCAGTCCCGAGACGCCTCACCGTGCCCAGTCCCGAGACGTCTCACCCCGCCCAGCCCCGAGACGTCTCACCCCGCCCAGTCCCGAGACGTCTCACCCCGCCCAGCCCCGAGACGTCTCACCCCGCCCAGTCCCGAGACGTCTCACCCCGCCCAGCCCCGAGAGGCCACACCCCGCCCAGCCCCGAGACGCCGCACCGCGCCCAGCCCGAGACGCCTCACCGCGCCCAGCCCCGAGACGCCGCACCGCACCCAGCCCCGATACGCCGCACCGCGCCCAGCCCCGAGACGCCGCACCGCGCCCAGCCCCGAGACGCCGCACCGCGCCCAGCCCCGAGACGTCTCACCCCGCCCAGCCCCGAGACGCCTCACCCCGCCCAGCCCCGAGACGTCTCACCCCGCCCAGTCCCGAGACGCCTCACCGCGCCCAGCCCCGAGACGTCTCACCCCGCCCAGTCCCGAGACGCCTCACCGCGCCCAGCCCCGAGACGTCTCACCCCGCCCAGCCCCGAGACGCCGCACCGCGCCCAGCCCCGAGACGCCGCACTCTGCTCAGCCCCGAGACGCCTCACCGCGCCCAGTCCCGAGACGCCGCACTCTGCTCAGCCCCGAGACGCCGCACCGTGCCCAGCCCCGAGACGCCGCACTGTGCTCAGCCCGGAGATGCCGCACCGTGCCCAGCCCCGAGATGCCGCACTCTGCTCAGCCCCGAGACGCCGCACTCTGCTCAGCCCGGAGACGCCTCACCGCGCCCAGCCCCGAGACGCCGCACTGTGCTCAGCCCCGAGACGCCTCACCCCGCCCAGCCCCGAGACGTCGCACCGCGCCCAGCTCCGAGACGCCGCACCGCGCCCAGTCCCGAGACGCCTCACCCCGCCCAGTCCCGAGACGCCTCACCGCGCCCAGCCCCGAGACGCCTCACCCCGCCCAGCCCCGAGACGCCGCACCGCGCCCAGTCCCGAGACGCCTCACCCCGCCCAGTCCCGAGACGCCTCACCGCGCCCAGCCCCGAGACGCCTCACCCCGCCCAGCCCCGAGACGCCGCACCGCGCCCAGTCCCGAGACGCCTCACCCCGCCCTGCCCCGAGACGCCTCACCCGCCCAGCCCCGAGACGCCTCACCCCGCCCTGCCCCGAGACGTCTCACCCCGCCCAGTCACGAGACGCCGCACCGCGCCCAGCCCCGAGACGCCTCACCCCGCCCAGCCCCGAGACGCCTCACCCCGCCCAGCCCCGAGACGCCTCACCCCGCCCAGTCCCGAGACGTCTCACCCCGCCCAGTCCCGAGACGTCTCACCCCGCCCAGTCCCGAGACGCCTCACCCCGCCCTGCCCCGAGACGTCTCACCCCGCCCAGTCCCGAGACGCCGCACCGCGCCCAGCCCCGAGACGCCTCACCCCGCCCAGCCCCGAGACGCCTCACCCCGCCCAGTCCCGAGACGCCTCACCCCGCCCAGTCCCGAGACGCCGCACAGTGCTCAGCCCCGAGACGACGCACCGCGCCCAGTCCCGAGACGTCTCACCCCGCCCAGTCCCGAGACGTCTCACCCCGCCCAGCCCCGAGACGCCTCACCCCGCCCAGGCCCGAGACGCCTCACCCCGCCCAGCCCCGAGACGTCTCACCCCGCCCAGTCCCGAGACGCCTCATCCCGCCCAGTCCCGAGACGTCTCACCCCGCCCAGTCCCGAGACGTCTCACCCCACCCAGCCCCGAGACGCCACACCCCGCCCAGCCACCGAGACGCCTCACCCCGCCCAGCCCCGAGACGCCTCACCCCGCCCAGTCCCGAGACGTCTCACCCCGCCCAGTCCCGAGACGTCTCACCCCGCCCAGTCCCGAGACGTCTCACCGCGCCCAGCCCCGAGACGCCTCACCGCGCCCAGTCCCGAGACGCCGCACCGCGCCCAGCCCCGAGACGCCGCACCGCGCCCAGCCCCGAGACGCCGCATCGCGCCCAGCCCCGAGACACCGCACTGTGCTCAGCCCGGAGACGCCTCACCCCGCCCAGTCCCGAGACGTCTCACCCCGCCCAGTCCCACGACGCCTCACCCCACCCAGTCCCGAGACGTCTCACCCCGCCCAGTCCCGAGACGTCTCACCCCGCCCAGTCCCGAGACGTCTCACCCCGCCCAGTCCCGAGACGTCTCACCCCGCCCAGTCCCGAGACGTCTCACCCCGCCCAGTCCCGCGACGCCTCACCCGCCCAGTCCCGAGACGTCTCACCCCGCCCAGCCCCGAGACGCCTCACCGCGCCCAGTCCCGAGACGCCTCACCGCGCCCATTCCCGAGACGTCTCACCCCGCCCAGCCCCGAGACGTCTCACCCCGCCCAGTCCCGAGACGTCTCACCCCGCCCAGCCCCGAGACGTCTCACCCCGCCCAGTCCCGAGACGTCTCACCCCGCCCAGCCCCGAGACGCCGCACCGCGCCCAGCCCGAGACGTCTCACCCCGCCCAGTACCCGCGACGCCTCACCCGCCCAGTCCCGAGACGTCTCACCCCGCCCAGCCCCGAGACGCCTCACCCGCCCAGTCCCGAGACGTCTCACCCCGCCCAGCCCCGAGACGCCTCATCGCGCCCAGTCCCGAGACGCCTCACGGTGCCCAGTCCCGAGACGTCTCACCCCGCCCAGCCCCGAGACGTCTCACCCCGCCCAGTCCCGAGACGTCTCACCCCGCCCAGCCCCGAGACGTCTCACCCCGCCCAGTCCCGAGACGTCTCACCCCGCCCAGCCCCGAGAGGCCACACCCCGCCCAGCCCCGAGACGCCGCACCGCGCCCAGCCCGAGACGCCTCACCGCGCCCAGCCCCGAGACGCCGCACCGCACCCAGCCCCGAGACGCCGCACCGCGCCCAGCCCCGAGACGCCGCACCGCGCCCAGCCCCGAGACGCCGCACCGCGCCCAGCCCCGAGACGTCTCACCCCGCCCAGCCCCGAGACGCCTCACCCCGCCCAGCCCCGAGACGTCTCACCCCGCCCAGTCCCGAGACGCCTCACCGCGCCCAGCCCCGAGACGTCTCACCCCGCCCAGTCTCGAGACGCCTCACCCCGCCCAGCCCCGAGACGCCGCACCGCGCCCAGCCCCGAGAAGCCGCACGCGCCCAGTCCCGAGACGCCTCACCCCGCCCAGTCCCGAGACGCCTCATTGCGCCCAGCCCCGAGACGCCTCACCCCGCCCAGCCCCGAGACGCCGCACCGCGCCCAGTCCCGAGACGCCTCACCCAGCCCACTCCCGAGACGTCTCACCCCGCCCAGTCCCGAGACGTCTCACCCCGCCCAGCCCCGAGACGTCTCACCCCGCCCAGCCCCGAGAGGCCACACCCCGCCCAGCCCCGAGACGCTGCACCGCGCCCAGCCCGAGACGCCTCACCGCGCCCAGCCCCGAGACGCCGCACCGCGCCCAGCCCCGAGACGCCGCACCGCGCCCAGCCCCGAGACGCCGCACCGCGCCCAGCCCCGAGACGCCGCACCGCGCCCAGCCCCGAGACGTCTCACCCCGCCCAGCCCCGAGACGCCTCACCCCGCCCAGCCCCGAGACGTCTCACCCCGCCCAGTCCCGAGACGCCTCACCGCGCCCAGCCCCGAGACGTCTCACCCCGCCCAGTCTCGAGACGCCTCACCCCGCCCAGCCCCGAGACGCCGCACCGCGCCCAGCCCCGAGACGCCGCACCGCGCCCAGTCCCGAGACGCCTCACCCCGCCCAGTCCCGAGACGCCGCACCGCGCCCAGTCCCGAGACGCCTCACCCCGCCCAGCCCCGAGACGTCTCACCCCGCCCAGCCCCGAGACGTCTCACCCCGCCCAGTCCCGAGACGTCTCACCCCGCCCAGCCCCGAGACGTCTCACCCCGCCCAGTCCCGAGACGTCTCACCCCGCCCAGCCCCGAGAGGCCACACCCCGCCCAGCCCCGAGACGCCGCACCGCGCCCAGCCCGAGACGCCTCACCGCGCCCAGCCCCGAGACGCCGCACCGCACCCAGCCCCGAGACGCCGCACCGCGCCCAGCCCCGAGACGCCGCACCGCGCCCAGCCCCGAGACGCCGCACCGCGCCCAGCCCCGAGACGTCTCACCCCGCCCAGCCCCGAGACGCCTCACCCCGCCCAGCCCCGAGACGTCTCACCCCGCCCAGTCCCGAGACACCTCACCGCGCCCAGCCCCGAGACGTCTCACCCCGCCCAGTTTCGAGACGCCTCACCCCGCCCAGCCCCGAGACGCCGCATCGCGCCCAGCCCCGAGACACCGCACTGTGCTCAGCCCGGAGACGCCTCACCCCGCCCAGTCCCGAGACGTCTCACCCCGCCCAGTCCCACGACGCCTCACCTCACCCAGTCCCGAGACGTCTCACCCCGCCCAGTCCCGAGACGTCTCACCCCGCCCAGTCCCGAGACGTCTCACCCCGCCCAGTCCCGAGACGTCTCACCCCGCCCAGTCCCGAGACGTCTCACCCCGCCCAGTCCCGCGACGCCTCACCCGCCCAGTCCCGAGACGTCTCACCCCGCCCAGCCCCGAGACGCCTCACCGCGCCCAGTCCCGAGACGCCTCACCGCGCCCATTCCCGAGACGTCTCACCCCGCCCAGCCCCGAGACGTCTCACCCCGCCCAGTCCCGAGACGTCTCACCCCGCCCAGCCCCGAGACGTCTCACCCCGCCCAGTCCCGAGACGTCTCACCCCGCCCAGCCCCGAGACGCCGCACCGCGCCCAGCCCGAGACGTCTCACCCCGCCCAGTACCCGCGACGCCTCACCCGCCCAGTCCCGAGACGTCTCACCCCGCCCAGCCCCGAGACGCCTCACCCGCCCAGTCCCGAGACGTCTCACCCCGCCCAGCCCCGAGACGCCTCATCGCGCCCAGTCCCGAGACGCCTCACGGTGCCCAGTCCCGAGACGTCTCACCCCGCCCAGCCCCGAGACGTCTCACCCCGCCCAGTCCCGAGACGTCTCACCCCGCCCAGCCCCGAGACGTCTCACCCCGCCCAGTCCCGAGACGTCTCACCCCGCCCAGCCCCGAGAGGCCACACCCCGCCCAGCCCCGAGACGCCGCACCGCGCCCAGCCCGAGACGCCTCACCGCGCCCAGCCCCGAGACGCCGCACCGCACCCAGCCCCGAGACGCCGCACCGCGCCCAGCCCCGAGACGCCGCACCGCGCCCAGCCCCGAGACGCCGCACCGCGCCCAGCCCCGAGACGTCTCACCCCGCCCAGCCCCGAGACGCCTCACCCCGCCCAGCCCCGAGACGTCTCACCCCGCCCAGTCCCGAGACGCCTCACCGCGCCCAGCCCCGAGACGTCTCACCCCGCCCAGTCTCGAGACGCCTCACCCCGCCCAGCCCCGAGACGCCGCACCGCGCCCAGCCCCGAGAAGCCGCACGCGCCCAGTCCCGAGACGCCTCACCCCGCCCAGTCCCGAGACGCCTCATTGCGCCCAGCCCCGAGACGCCTCACCCCGCCCAGCCCCGAGACGCCGCACCGCGCCCAGTCCCGAGACGCCTCACCCAGCCCACTCCCGAGACGTCTCACCCCGCCCAGTCCCGAGACGTCTCACCCCGCCCAGCCCCGAGACGTCTCACCCCGCCCAGCCCCGAGAGGCCACACCCCGCCCAGCCCCGAGACGCTGCACCGCGCCCAGCCCGAGACGCCTCACCGCGCCCAGCCCCGAGACGCCGCACCGCGCCCAGCCCCGAGACGCCGCACCGCGCCCAGCCCCGAGACGCCGCACCGCGCCCAGCCCCGAGACGCCGCACCGCGCCCAGCCCCGAGACGTCTCACCCCGCCCAGCCCCGAGACGCCTCACCCCGCCCAGCCCCGAGACGTCTCACCCCGCCCAGTCCCGAGACGCCTCACCGCGCCCAGCCCCGAGACGTCTCACCCCGCCCAGTCTCGAGACGCCTCACCCCGCCCAGCCCCGAGACGCCGCACCGCGCCCAGCCCCGAGACGCCGCACCGCGCCCAGTCCCGAGACGCCTCACCCCGCCCAGTCCCGAGACGCCGCACCGCGCCCAGTCCCGAGACGCCTCACCCCGCCCAGCCCCGAGACGTCTCACCCCGCCCAGCCCCGAGACGTCTCACCCCGCCCAGTCCCGAGACGTCTCACCCCGCCCAGCCCCGAGACGTCTCACCCCGCCCAGTCCCGAGACGTCTCACCCCGCCCAGCCCCGAGAGGCCACACCCCGCCCAGCCCCGAGACGCCGCACCGCGCCCAGCCCGAGACGCCTCACCGCGCCCAGCCCCGAGACGCCGCACCGCACCCAGCCCCGAGACGCCGCACCGCGCCCAGCCCCGAGACGCCGCACCGCGCCCAGCCCCGAGACGTCTCACCCCGCCCAGCCCCGAGACGCCTCACCCCGCCCAGCCCCGAGACGTCTCACCCCGCCCAGTCCCGAGACACCTCACCGCGCCCAGCCCCGAGACGTCTCACCCCGCCCAGTTTCGAGACGCCTCACCCCGCCCAGCCCCGAGACGCCGCACCGCGCCCAGCCCCGAGAAGCCGCACCGCGCCCAGTCCCGAGACGCCTCACCCCGCCCAGTCCCGAGACGCCTCATTGCGCCCAGCCCCGAGACGCCTCACCCCGCCCAGCCCCGAGACGCCGCACCGCGCCCAGTCCCGAGACGCCTCACCCCGCCCAGTCCCGAGACGTCTCACCCCGCCCAGTCCCGAGACGTCTCACCCCGCCCAGCCCCGAGACGTCTCACCCCGCCCAGCCCCGAGAGGCCACACCCCGCCCAGCCCCGAGACGCTGCACCGCGCCCAGCCCGAGACGCCTCACCGCGCCCAGCCCCGAGACGCCGCACCGCGCCCAGCCCCGAGACGCCGCACCGCGCCCAGCCCCGAGACGCCGCACCGCGCCCAGCCCCGAGACGCCGCACCGCGCCCAGCCCCGAGACGTCTCACCCCGCCCAGCCCCGAGACGCCTCACCCCGCCCAGCCCCGAGACGTCTCACTCCGCCCAGTCCCGAGACGCCTCACCGCGCCCAGCCCCGAGACGTCTCACCCCGCCCAGTCTCGAGACGCCTCACCCCGCCCAGTCCCGAGACGCCTCATTGCGCCCAGCCCCGAGACGCCTCACCCCGCCCAGCCCCGAGACGCCGCACCGCGCCCAGTCCCGAGACGCCTCACCCAGCCCACTCCCGAGACGTCTCACCCCGCCCAGTCCCGAGACGTCTCACCCCGCCCAGCCCCGAGACGTCTCACCCCGCCCAGCCCCGAGAGGCCACACCCCGCCCAGCCCCGAGACGCTGCACCGCGCCCAGCCCGAGACGCCTCACCGCGCCCAGCCCCGAGACGCCGCACCGCGCCCAGCCCCGAGACGCCGCACCGCGCCCAGCCCCGAGACGCCGCACCGCGCCCAGCCCCGAGACGCCGCACCGCGCCCAGCCCCGAGACGTCTCACCCCGCCCAGCCCCGAGACGCCTCACCCCGCCCAGCCCCGAGACGTCTCACCCCGCCCAGTCCCGAGACGCCTCACCGCGCCCAGCCCCGAGACGTCTCACCCCGCCCAGTCTCGAGACGCCTCACCCCGCCCAGCCCCGAGACGCCGCACCGCGCCCAGCCCCGAGACGCCGCACCGCGCCCAGTCCCGAGACGCCTCACCCCGCCCAGTCCCGAGACGCCGCACCGCGCCCAGTCCCGAGACGCCTCACCCCGCCCAGCCCCGAGACGCCTCACCCCGCCCAGCCCCGAGACGTCTCACCCCGCCCAGTCCCGAGACGTCTCACCCCGCCCAGCCCCGAGACGTCTCACCCCGCCCAGTCCCGAGACGTCTCACCCCGCCCAGCCCCGAGAGGCCGCACCCCGCCCAGCCCCGAGACGCCGCACCGCGCCCAGCCCGAGACGCCTCACCGCGCCCAGCCCCGAGACGCCACACCGCACCCAGCCCCGAGACGCCGCACCGCGCCCAGCCCCGAGACGCCGCACCGCGCCCAGCCCCGAGACGCCGCACCGCGCCCAGCCCCGAGACGTCTCACCCCGCCCAGCCCCGAGACGCCTCACCCCGCCCAGCCCCGAGACGTCTCACCCCGCCCAGTCCCGAGACACCTCACCGCGCCCAGCCCCGAGACGTCTCACCCCGCCCAGTTTCGAGACGCCTCACCCCGCCCAGCCCCGAGACGCCGCACCGCGCCCAGCCCCGAGAAGCCGCACCGCGCCCAGTCCCGAGACGCCTCACCCCGCCCAGTCCCGAGACGCCTCATTGCGCCCAGCCCCGAGACGCCTCACCCCGCCCAGCCCCGAGACGCCGCACCGCGCCCAGTCCCGAGACGCCTCACCCCGCCCAGTCCCGAGACGTCTCACCCCGCCCAGTCCCGAGACGTCTCACCCCGCCCAGCCCCGAGACGTCTCACCCCGCCCAGCCCCGAGAGGCCACACCCCGCCCAGCCCCGAGACGCTGCACCGCGCCCAGCCCGAGACGCCTCACCGCGCCCAGCCCCGAGACGCCGCACCGCGCCCAGCCCCGAGACGCCGCACCGCGCCCAGCCCCGAGACGCCGCACCGCGCCCAGCCCCGAGACGCCGCACCGCGCCCAGCCCCGAGACGTCTCACCCCGCCCAGCCCCGAGACGCCTCACCCCGCCCAGCCCCGAGACGTCTCACCCCGCCCAGTCCCGAGACGCCTCACCGCGCCCAGCCCCGAGACGTCTCACCCCGCCCAGTCTCGAGACGCCTCACCCCGCCCAGTCCCGAGACGCCTCATTGCGCCCAGCCCCGAGACGCCTCACCCCGCCCAGCCCCGAGACGCCGCACCGCGCCCAGTCCCGAGACGCCTCACCCAGCCGACTCCCGAGACGTCTCACCCCGCCCAGTCCCGAGACGTCTCACCCCGCCCAGCCCCGAGACGTCTCACCCCGCCCAGCCCCGAGAGGCCACACCCCGCCCAGCCCCGAGACGCTGCACCGCGCCCAGCCCGAGACGCCTCACCGCGCCCAGCCCCGAGACGCCGCACCGCGCCCAGCCCCGAGACGCCGCACCGCGCCCAGCCCCGAGACGCCGCACCGCGCCCAGCCCCGAGACGCCGCACCGCGCCCAGCCCCGAGACGTCTCACCCCGCCCAGCCCCGAGACGCCTCACCCCGCCCAGCCCCGAGACGTCTCACCCCGCCCAGTCCCGAGACGCCTCACCGCGCCCAGCCCCGAGACGTCTCACCCCGCCCAGTCTCGAGACGCCTCACCCCGCCCAGCCCCGAGACGCCGCACCGCGCCCAGCCCCGAGACGCCGCACCGCGCCCAGTCCCGAGACGCCTCACCCCGCCCAGTCCCGAGACGCCGCACCGCGCCCAGTCCCGAGACGCCTCACCCCGCCCAGCCCCGAGACGTCTCACCCCGCCCAGCCCCGAGACGTCTCACCCCGCCCAGTCCCGAGACGTCTCACCCCGCCCAGCCCCGAGACGTCTCACCCCGCCCAGTCCCGAGACGTCTCACCCCGCCCAGCCCCGAGAGGCCACACCCCGCCCAGCCCCGAGACGCCGCACCGCGCCCAGCCCGAGACGCCTCACCGCGCCCAGCCCCGAGACGCCGCACCGCACCCAGCCCCGAGACGCCGCACCGCGCCCAGCCCCGAGACGCCGCACCGCGCCCAGCCCCGAGACGCCGCACCGCGCCCAGCCCCGAGACGTCTCACCCCGCCCAGCCCCGAGACGCCTCACCCCGCCCAGCCCCGAGACGTCTCACCCCGCCCAGTCCCGAGACGCCTCACCGCGCCCAGCCCCGAGACGTCTCACCCCGCCCAGTCTCGAGACGCCTCACCCCGCCCAGCCCCGAGACGCCGCACCGCGCCCAGCCCCGAGAAGCCGCACCGCGCCCAGTCCCGAGACGCCTCACCCCGCCCAGTCCCGAGACGCCTCATTGCGCCCAGCCCCGAGACGCCTCACCCCGCCCAGCCCCGAGACGCCGCACCGCGCCCAGTCCCGAGACGCCTCACCCCGCCCAGTCCCGAGACGTCTCACCCCGCCCAGTCCCGAGACGTCTCACCCCGCCCAGCCCCGAGACGTCTCACCCCGCCCAGCCCCGAGAGGCCACACCCCGCCCTGCCCCGAGACGCTGCACCGCGCCCAGCCCGAGACGCCTCACCGCGCCCAGCCCCGAGACGCCGCACCGCGCCCAGCCCCGAGACGCCGCACCGCGCCCAGCCCCGAGACGCCGCACCGCGCCCAACCCCGAGACGCCGCACCGCGCCCAGCCCCGAGACGTCTCACCCCGCCCAGCCCCGAGACGTCTCACCCCGCCCAGTCCCGAGACGTCTCACCCCGCCCAGCCCCGAGACGTCTCACCCCGCCCAGCCCCGAGAGGCCACACCCCGCCCAGCCCCGAGACGCTGCACCGCGCCCAGCCCGAGACGCCTCACCGCGCCCAGCCCCGAGACGCCGCACCGCGCCCAGCCCCGAGACGCCGCACCGCGCCCAGCCCCGAGACGCCGCACCGCGCCCAGCCCCGAGACGCCGCACCGCGCCCAGCCCCGAGACGTCTCACCCCGCCCAGCCCCGAGACGCCTCACCCCGCCCAGCCCCGAGACGTCTCACCCCGCCCAGTCCCGAGACGCCTCACCGCGCCCAGCCCCGAGACGTCTCACCCCGCCCAGTCTCGAGACGCCTCACCCCGCCCAGCCCCGAGACGCTGCACCGCGCCCAGCCCCGAGACGCCGCACCGCGCCCAGTCCCGAGACGCCTCACCCCGCCCAGTCCCGAGACGCCGCACCGCGCCCAGTCCCGAGACGCCTCACCCCGCCCAGCCCCGAGACGTCTCACCCCGCCCAGTCCCGAGACGTCTCACCCCGCCCAGCCCCGAGACGCCGCACCGCGCCCAGCCCGAGACGTCTCACCCCGCCCAGTACCCGCGACGCCTCACCCGCCCAGTCCCGAGACGTCTCACCCCGCCCAGCCCCGAGACGCCTCACCCGCCCAGTCCCGAGACGTCTCACCCCGCCCAGCCCCGAGACGCCTCACCGCGCCCAGTCCCGAGACGCCTCACCGTGCCCAGTCCCGAGACGTCTCACCCCGCCCAGCCCCGAGACGTCTCACCCCGCCCAGTCCCGAGACGTCTCACCCCGCCCAGCCCCGAGACGTCTCACCCCGCCCAGTCCCGAGACGTCTCACCCCGCCCAGCCCGAGAGGCCACACCCCGCCCAGCCCCGAGACGCCGCACCGCGCCCAGCCCGAGACGCCTCACCGCGCCCAGCCCCGAGACGCCGCACCGCACCCAGCCCCGAGACGCCGCACCGCGCCCAGCCCCGAGACGCCGCACCGCGCCCAGCCCCGAGACGCCGCACCGCGCCCAGCCCCGAGACGTCTCACCCCGCCCAGCCCCGAGACGCCTCACCCCGCCCAGCCCCGAGACGTCTCACCCCGCCCAGTCCCGAGACGCCTCACCGCGCCCAGCCCCGAGACGTCTCACCCCGCCCAGTCTCGAGACGCCTCACCCCGCCCAGCCCCGAGACGCCGCACCGCGCCCAGCCCCGAGAAGCCGCACCGCGCCCAGTCCCGAGACGCATCACCCCGCCCAGTCCCGAGACGCCTCATTGCGCCCAGCCCCGAGACGCCTCACCCCGCCCAGCCCCGAGACGCCGCACCGCGCCCAGTCCCGAGACGCCTCACCCCGCCCAGTCCCGAGACGTCTCACCCCGCCCAGTCCCGAGACGTCTCACCCCGCCCAGCCCCGAGACGTCTCACCCCGCCCAGCCCCGAGAGGCCACACCCCGCCCAGCCCCGAGACGCTGCACCGCGCCCAGCCCGAGACGCCTCACCGCGCCCAGCCCCGAGACGCCGCACCGCGCCCAGCCCCGAGACGCCGCACCGCGCCCAGCCCCGAGACGCCGCACCGCGCCCAGCCCCGAGACGTCTCACCCCGCCCAGCCCCGAGACGCCTCACCCCGCCCAGCCCCGAGACGTCTCACCCCGCCCAGTCCCGAGACGCCTCACCGCGCCCAGCCCCGAGACGTCTCACCCCGCCCAGTCTCGAGACGCCTCACCCCGCCCAGCCCCGAGACGCCGCACCGCGCCCAGCCCCGAGACGCCGCACCGCGCCCAGTCCCGAGACGCCTCACCCCGCCCAGTCCCGAGACGCCTCACTGCGCCCAGCCCCGAGACGCCTCACCCCGCCCAGCCCCGAGACGCCGCACCGCGCCCAGTCCCGAGACGCCTCACCCCGCCCAGTCCCGAGACGCCTCACCGCGCCCAGCCCCGAGACGCCTCACCCCGCCCAGCCCCGAGACGCCGCACCGCGCCCAGTCCCGAGACGCCTCACCCCGCCCTGCCCCGAGACGTCTCACCCCGCCCAGTCCCGAGACGCCGCACCGCGCCCAGCCCCGAGACGCCTCACCCCGCCCAGTCCCGAGACGCCTCACGCCGCCCAGCCCCGAGACGTCTCACCCCGCCCAGTCCCGAGACGTCTCACCTCGCCCAGCCCCGAGACGTCTCACCTCGCCCAGCCCCGAGACGTCTCACCTCGCCCAGCCCCGAGACGTCTCACCCCGCCCAGCTCCGAGACGCCTCACCCCGCCCAGTCCCGAGACGTCTCACCTCGCCCAGCCCCGTGACGTCTCACCTCGCCCAGCCCCGAGACGTCTCACCCCGCCCAGCCCCGAGACGCCTCACCCCGCCCAGTCCCGAGACGCCGCACCGCGCCCAGCCCCGAGACGTCTCACCCCGCCCAGCCCCGAGACGCCTCACCCCGCCCAGGCCCGAGACGTCTCACCTCGCCCAGCCCCGAGACGTCTCACCCCGCCCAGCCCCGAGACGTCTCACCTCGCCCAGCCCCGAGACGCCTCACCCCGCCCAGGCCCGAGACGTCTCACCCCGCCCAGTCCCGAGACGCCTCACCGCGCCCAGCCCCGAGACGTCTCACCCCGCCCAGCCCCGAGACGCCGCACCGCGCCCAGCCCCGAGACGCCGCACTCTGCTCAGCCCCGAGACGCCTCACCGCGCCCAGTCCCGAGACGCCGCACTCTGCTCAGCCCCGAGACGCCGCACCGTGCCCAGCCCCGAGACGCCGCACTGTGCTCAGCCCGGAGATGCCGCACCGTGCCCAGCCCTGAGACGCCGCACTCTGCTCAGCCCCGAGACGCCGCACTCTGCTCAGCCCGGAGACGCCTCACCGCGCCCAGCCCCGAGACGCCGCACTGTGCTCAGCCCCGAGACGCCTCACCCCGCCCAGTCCCGAGACGCCTCACCGCGCCCAGCCCCGAGACGCCTCACCCCGCCCAGCCCCGAGACGCCGCACCGCGCCCAGTCCCGAGACGCCTCACCCCGCCCAGCCCCGAGACGCCGCACCGCGCCCAGTCCCGAGACGCCTCACCCCGCCCTGCCCCGAGACGTCTCACCCCGCCCAGTCCCGAGACGCCGCACCGCGCCCAGCCCCGAGACGCCTCACCCCGCCCAGTCCCGAGACGCCGCACAGTGCTCAGCCCCGAGACGACGCACCGCGCCCAGTCCCGAGACGCCTCACCCCGCCCAGCCCCGAGACGTCTCACCCCGCCCAGTCCCGAGACGCCTCACCCGCCCAGCCCCGAGACGCCGCACCGCGCCCAGCCCCGAGACGTCACACCCCGCCCAGGCCCGAGACGTCTCACCCCGCCCAGTCCCGAGACGTCTCACCCCGCCCAGTCCCGAGACGCCTCACCCCGCCCAGGCCCGAGACGCCTCACCCCGCCCAGCCCCGAGACGTCTCACCCCGCCCAGTCCCGAGACGCCTCACCCCGCCCAGTCCTGAGACGTCTCACCCCGCCCAGTCCCGAGACGTCTCACCCCGCCCAGTCCCGAGACGTCTCACCCCACCCAGCCCCGAGACGCCACACCCCGCCCAGCCACCGAGACGCCTCACCCCGCCCAGCCCCGAGACGCCTCACCCCGCCCAGTCCCGAGACGTCTCACCCCGCCCAGTCCCGAGACGTCTCACCCCGCCCAGTCCCGAGACGTCTCACCGCGCCCAGCCCCGAGACGCCTCACCGCGCCCAGTCCCGAGACGCCGCACCGCGCCCAGCCCCGAGACGCCGCACCGCGCCCAGCCCGGAGACGCCGCACCGCGCCCAGCCCCGAGACACCGCACTGTGCTCAGCCCGGAGACGCCTCACCCCGCCCAGTCCCGAGACGTCTCACCCCGCCCAGTCCCACGACGCCTCACCCGCCCAGCCCCGAGACATCTCACCCCGCCCAGTCCCGAGACGTCTCACCCCGCCCAGTCTCGAGACGCCTCACCCCGCCCAGCCCCGAGACGCCGCACCGCGCCCAGCCCCGAGACGCCGCACCGCGCCCAGTCCCGAGACGCCTCACCCCGCCCAGTCCCGAGACGCCTCACTGCGCCCAGCCCCGAGACGCCTCACCCTGCTCAGCCCCGAGACGCCGCACCGTGCCCAGCCCCGAGACGCCGCACTGTGCTCAGCCCGGAGATGCCGCACCGTGCCCAGCCCTGAGACGCCGCACTCTGCTCAGCCCCGAGACGCCGCACTCTGCTCAGCCCGGAGACGCCTCACCGCGCCCAGCCCCGAGACGCCGCACTGTGCTCAGCCCCGAGACGCCTCACCCCGCCCAGTCCCGAGACGCCTCACCGCGCCCAGCCCCGAGACGCCTCACCCCGCCCAGCCCCGAGACGCCGCACCGCGCCCAGTCCCGAGACGCCTCACCCCGCCCAGCCCCGAGACGCCGCACCGCGCCCAGTCCCGAGACGCCTCACCCCGCCCTGCCCCGAGACGTCTCACCCCGCCCAGTCCCGAGACGCCGCACCGCGCCCAGCCCCGAGACGCCTCACCCCGCCCAGTCCCGAGACGCCGCACAGTGCTCAGCCCCGAGACGACGCACCGCGCCCAGTCCCGAGACGCCTCACCCCGCCCAGCCCCGAGACGTCTCACCCCGCCCAGTCCCGAGACGCCTCACCCGCCCAGCCCCGAGACGCCGCACCGCGCCCAGCCCCGAGACGTCACACCCCGCCCAGGCCCGAGACGTCTCACCCCGCCCAGTCCCGAGACGTCTCACCCCGCCCAGTCCCGAGACGCCTCACCCCGCCCAGGCCCGAGACGCCTCACCCCGCCCAGCCCCGAGACGTCTCACCCCGCCCAGTCCCGAGACGCCTCACCCCGCCCAGTCCTGAGACGTCTCACCCCGCCCAGTCCCGAGACGTCTCACCCCGCCCAGTCCCGAGACGTCTCACCCCACCCAGCCCCGAGACGCCACACCCCGCCCAGCCACCGAGACGCCTCACCCCGCCCAGCCCCGAGACGCCTCACCCCGCCCAGTCCCGAGACGTCTCACCCCGCCCAGTCCCGAGACGTCTCACCCCGCCCAGTCCCGAGACGTCTCACCGCGCCCAGCCCCGAGACGCCTCACCGCGCCCAGTCCCGAGACGCCGCACCGCGCCCAGCCCCGAGACGCCGCACCGCGCCCAGCCCGGAGACGCCGCACCGCGCCCAGCCCCGAGACACCGCACTGTGCTCAGCCCGGAGACGCCTCACCCCGCCCAGTCCCGAGACGTCTCACCCCGCCCAGTCCCACGACGCCTCACCCGCCCAGCCCCGAGACATCTCACCCCGCCCAGTCCCGAGACGTCTCACCCCGCCCAGTCTCGAGACGCCTCACCCCGCCCAGCCCCGAGACGCCGCACCGCGCCCAGCCCCGAGACGCCGCACCGCGCCCAGTCCCGAGACGCCTCACCCCGCCCAGTCCCGAGACGCCTCACTGCGCCCAGCCCCGAGACGCCTCACCCTGCCCAGCCCCGAGACGCCGCACCGCGCCCAGTCCCGAGACGCCTCACCCCGCCCAGTCCCGAGACGCCTCACCGCGCCCAGCCCCGAGACGCCTCACCCCGCCCAGCCCCGAGACGCCGCACCGCGCCCAGTCCCGAGACGCCTCACCCCGCCCTGCCCCGAGACGTCTCACCCCGCCCAGTCCCGAGACGCCGCACCGCGCCCAGCCCCGAGACGCCTCACCCCGCCCAGTCCCGAGACGCCTCACGCCGCCCAGCCCCGAGACGTCTCACCCCGCCCAGTCCCGAGACGTCTCACCTCGCCCAGCCCCGAGACGTCTCACCTCGCCCAGCCCCGAGACGTCTCACCTCGCCCAGCCCCGAGACGTCTCACCCCGCCCAGCTCCGAGACGCCTCACCCCGCCCAGTCCCGAGACGTCTCACCTCGCCCAGCCCCGTGACGTCTCACCTCGCCCAGCCCCGAGACGTCTCACCCCGCCCAGCCCCGAGACGCCTCACCCCGCCCAGTCCCGAGACGCCGCACCGCGCCCAGCCCCGAGACGTCTCACCCCGCCCAGCCCCGAGACGTCTCACCTCGCCCAGCCCCGAGACGCCTCACCCCGCCCAGGCCCGAGACGTCTCACCCCGCCCAGTCCCGAGACGCCTCACCGCGCCCAGCCCCGAGACGTCTCACCCCGCCCAGCCCCGAGACGCCGCACCGCGCCCAGCCCCGAGACGCCGCACTCTGCTCAGCCCCGAGACGCCTCACCGCGCCCAGTCCCGAGACGCCGCACTCTGCTCAGCCCCGAGACGCCGCACCGTGCCCAGCCCCGAGACGCCGCACTGTGCTCAGCCCGGAGATGCCGCACCGTGCCCAGCCCTGAGACGCCGCACTCTGCTCAGCCCCGAGACGCCGCACTCTGCTCAGCCCGGAGACGCCTCACCGCGCCCAGCCCCGAGACGCCGCACTGTGCTCAGCCCCGAGACGCCTCACCCCGCCCAGTCCCGAGACGCCTCACCGCGCCCAGCCCCGAGACGCCTCACCCCGCCCAGCCCCGAGACGCCGCACCGCGCCCAGTCCCGAGACGCCTCACCCCGCCCAGCCCCGAGACGCCGCACCGCGCCCAGTCCCGAGACGCCTCACCCCGCCCTGCCCCGAGACGTCTCACCCCGCCCAGTCCCGAGACGCCGCACCGCGCCCAGCCCCGAGACGCCTCACCCCGCCCAGTCCCGAGACGCCGCACAGTGCTCAGCCCCGAGACGACGCACCGCGCCCAGTCCCGAGACGCCTCACCCCGCCCAGCCCCGAGACGTCTCACCCCGCCCAGTCCCGAGACGCCTCACCCGCCCAGCCCCGAGACGCCGCACCGCGCCCAGCCCCGAGACGTCACACCCCGCCCAGGCCCGAGACGTCTCACCCCGCCCAGTCCCGAGACGTCTCACCCCGCCCAGTCCCGAGACGCCTCACCCCGCCCAGGCCCGAGACGCCTCACCCCGCCCAGCCCCGAGACGTCTCACCCCGCCCAGTCCCGAGACGCCTCACCCCGCCCAGTCCGGAGACGTCTCACCCCGCCCAGTCCCGAGACGTCTCACCCCGCCCAGTCCCGAGACGTCTCACCCCACCCAGCCCCGAGACGCCACACCCCGCCCAGCCACCGAGACGCCTCACCCCGCCCAGCCCCGAGACGCCTCACCCCGCCCAGTCCCGAGACGTCTCACCCCGCCCAGTCCCGAGACGTCTCACCCCGCCCAGTCCCGAGACGTCTCACCGCGCCCAGCCCCGAGACGCCTCACCGCGCCCAGTCCCGAGACGCCGCACCGCGCCCAGCCCCGAGACGCCGCACCGCGCCCAGCCCCGAGACGCCGCACCGCGCCCAGCCCCGAGACACCGCACTGTGCTCAGCCCGGAGACGCCTCACCCCGCCCAGTCCCGAGACGTCTCACCCCGCCCAGTCCCATGACGCCTCACCCGCCCAGCCCCGAGACATCTCACCCCGCCCAGTCCCGAGACGTCTCACCCCGCCCAGTCCCGAGACGTCTCACCCCGCCCAGTCCCGAGACGTCTCACCCCGCCCAGTCCCGAGACGTCTCACCCCGCCCAGTCCCGCGACGCCTCACCCGCCCAGTCCTGAGACGTCTCACCCCGCCCAGCCCCGAGACGCCTCACCGCGCCCAGTCCCGAGACGCCTCACCGCGCCCATTCCCGAGACGTCTCACCCCGCCCAGCCCCGAGACGTCTCACCCCGCCCAGTCCCGAGACGTCTCACCCCGCCCAGCCCCGAGACGTCTCACCCCGCCCAGCCCCGAGACGTCTCACCCCGCCCAGTCCCGAGACGTCTCACCCCGCCCAGCCCCGAGACGCCGCACCGCGCCCAGCCCGAGACGTCTCACCCCGCCCAGTACCCGCGACGCCTCACCCGCCCAGTCCCGAGACGCCTCACCTGCCCAGTCCCGAGACGTCTCACCCCGCCCAGCCCCGAGACGCCTCACCGCGCCCAGTCCCGAGACGCCTCACCGTGCCCAGTCCCGAGACGTCTCACCCCGCCCAGCCCCGAGACGTCTCACCCCGCCCAGTCCCGAGACGTCTCACCCCGCCCAGCCCCGAGACGTCTCACCCCGCCCAGTCCCGAGACGTCTCACCCCGCCCAGCCCCGAGAGGCCACACCCCGCCCAGCCCCGAGACGCCGCACCGCGCCCAGCCCGAGACGCCTCACCGCGCCCAGCCCCGAGACGCCGCACCGCGCCCAGCCCCGAGACGCCGCACCGCGCCCAGCCCCGAGACGCCGCACCGCGCCCAGCCCCGAGACGTCTCACCCCGCCCAGCCCCGAGACGCCTCACCCCGCCCAGCCCCGAGACGTCTCACCCCACCCAGTCCCGAGACGCCTCACCGCGCCCAGCCCCGAGACGTCTCACCCCGCCCAGTCTCGAGACGCCTCACCCCGCCCAGCCCCGAGACGCCGCACCGCGCCCAGCCCCGAGACGCCGCACCGCGCCCAGTCCCGAGACGCCTCACCCCGCCCAGTCCCGAGACGCCTCACCCCGCCCAGTCCCGAGACGCCTCACTGCGCCCAGCCCCGAGACGCCTCACCCCGCCCAGCCCCGAGACGCCGCACCGCGCCCAGTCCCGAGACGCCTCACCCCGCCCAGTCCCGAGACGCCTCACCGCGCCCAGCCCCGAGACGCCTCACCCCGCCCAGCCCCGAGACGCCGCACCGCGCCCAGTCCCGAGACACCTCACCCCGCCCTGCCCCGAGACGCCTCACCCGCCCAGCCCCGAGACGCCGCACCGCGCCCAGCCCCGAGACGCCGCACCGCGCCCAGCCCCGAGACACCGCACTGTGCTCAGCCCGGAGACGCCTCACCCCGCCCAGTCCCGAGACGTCTCACCCCGCCCAGTCCCACGACGCCTCACCCGCCCAGCCCCGAGACATCTCACCCCGCCCAGTCCCGAGACGTCTCACCCCGCCCAGTCCCGAGACGTCTCACCCCGCCCAGTCCCGAGACGTCTCACCCCGCCCAGTCCCTAGACGTCTCACCCCGCCCAGTCCCGCGACGCCTCACCCGCCCAGTCCCGAGACGTCTCACCCCGCCCAGCCCCGAGACGCCTCACCGCGCCCAGTCCCGAGACGCCTCACCGCGCCCATTCCCGAGACGTCTCACCCCGCCCAGCCCCGAGACGTCTCACCCCGCCCAGTCCCGAGACGTCTCACCCCGCCCAGCCCCGAGACGTCTCACCCCGCCCAGCCCCGAGACGTCTCACCCCGCCCAGTCCCGAGACGTCTCACCCCGCCCAGCCCCGAGACGCCGCACCGCGCCCAGCCCGAGACGTCTCACCCCGCCCAGTACCCGCGACGCCTCACCCGCCCAGTCCCGAGACGCCTCACCTGCCCAGTCCCGAGACGTCTCACCCCGCCCAGCCCCGAGACGCCTCACCGCGCCCAGTCCCGAGACGCCTCACCGTGCCCAGTCCCGAGACGTCTCACCCCGCCCAGTCCCGAGACGTCTCACCCCGCCCAGCCCCGAGACGTCTCACCCCGCCCAGTCCCGAGACGTCTCACCCCGCCCAGCCCCCGAGAGGCCACACCCCGCCCAGCCCCGAGACGCCGCACCGCGCCCAGCCTGAGACGCCTCACCGCGCCCAGCCCGAGACGCCGCACCGCGCCCAGCCCCGAGACGCCGCACCGCGCCCAGCCCCGAGACGCCGCACCGCGCCCAGCCCCGAGACGTCTCACCCGCCCAGCCCCGAGACGCCTCACCCGGCCCAGCCCCGAGACGTCTCACCCCGCCCAGTCCCGAGACGCCTCACCGCGCCCAGCCCCGAGACGTCTCACCCCGCCCAGTCTCGAGACGCCTCACCCCGCCCAGCCCCGAGACGCCGCACCGCGCCCAGCCAGCCCCGAGACGCCGCACACCGCGCCCAGTCCCGAGACGCCTCACCCCGCCCAGTCCCGAGACGCCTCACCCCGCCCAGTCCCGAGACGCCTCACTGCGCCCAGCCCCGAGACGCCTCACCCCGCCCAGCCCGAGACGCCGCACCGCGCCCAGTCCCGAGACGCCTCACCCCGCCCAGTCCCGAGACGCCTCACCGCGCCCAGCCCCGAGACGCCTCACCCCGCCCAGCCCCGAGACGCCGCACCGCGCCCAGTCCCGAGACACCTCACCCCGCCCTGCCCCGAGACGCCTCACCCGCCCAGCCCCGAGACGCCGCACCGCGCCCAGTCCCGAGACGCCTCACCCCGCCCTGCCCCGAGACGTCTCACCCCGCCCAGTCCCGAGACGCCGCACAGTGCTCAGCCCCGAGACGACGCACCGCGCCCAGTCCCGAGACGCCTCACCCCGCCCAGCCCCGAGACGTCTCACCCCCGCCCAGTCCCGAGACGCCTCACCCGCCCAGCCCCGAGACGCCGCACCGCGCCCAGCCCCGAGACGTCTCACCCCGCCCAGGCCCGAGACGTCTCACCCCGCCCAGTCCCGAGACGTCTCACCCCGCCCAGTCCCGAGACGCCTCACCCCGCCCAGGCCCGAGACGCCTCACCCCGCCCAGGCCCGAGACGTCTCACCCCGCCCAGTCCCGAGACGCCGCACCCCGCCCAGCCCCGAGACGTCTCACCCCGCCCAGTCCCGAGACGCCTCACCCCGCCCAGCCCCGAGACGCCTCACCCCGCCCAGCCCCGAGACGCCGCACCGCGCCCAGCCCCGAGACGCCTCACCCCGCCCAGCCCCGAGACGCCGCACCGCGCCCAGCCCCGAGACGTCTCACCCCGCCCAGTCCCGAGACGCCTCTCCCCGCCCAGCCCCGAGATGCCGCACCGCGCCCAGCCCCGAGACGTCTCACCCCGCCCAGTCCCGAGACGCCTCACCCCGCCCAGCCCCGAGACGCCGCACCGCGCCCAGCCCCGAGACGTCTCACCCCGCCCAGCCCCGAGACGTCTCACCCCGCCCAGTCCCGAGACGCCTCACGCCGCCCAGCCCCGAGACGTCTCACCCCGCCCAGTCCCGAGACGTCTCACCTCGCCCAGCCCCGAGACGTCTCACCTCGCCCAGCCCCGAGACGTCTCACCTCGCCCAGCCCCGAGACGTCTCACCCCGCCCAGCTCCGAGACGCCTCACCCCGCCCAGTCCCGAGACGTCTCACCTCGCCCAGCCCCGAGACGTCTCACCTCGCCCAGCCCCGAGACGTCTCACCCCGCCCAGCCCCGAGACGCCTCACCCCGCCCAGTCCCGAGACGCCGCACCGCGCCCAGCCCCGAGACGTCTCACCCCGCCCAGCCCCGAGACGCCTCACCCCGCCCAGGCCCGAGACGTCTCACCTCGCCCAGCCCCGAGACGTCTCACCCCGCCCAGGCCCGAGACGTCTCACCCCGCCCAGTCCCGAGACGCCTCACCGCGCCCAGCCCCGAGACGCCGCACTCTGCTCAGCCCCGAGACGCCTCACCGCGCCCAGTCCCGAGACGCCGCACTCTGCTCAGCACCGAGACGCCGCACCGTGCCCAGCCCCGAGACGCCGCACTGTGCTCAGCCCGGAGACGCCGCACCGTGCCCAGCCCCGAGACGCCGCACTCTGCTCAGCCCGGAGACGCCTCACCGCGCCCAGCCCCGAGACGCCGCACTGTGCTCAGCCCCGAGACGCCGCACCGTGCCCAGCCCCGAGACGCCGCACCGCGCCCAGCCCCGAGACGCCGCACTCTGCTCAGCCCCGAGACGCCGCACCGTGCCCAGCACCGAGACGCCGCACCGCGCCCAGCACCGAGTCGCCGCACCGCACCCAGCCCCGAGACGCCGCACTCTGCTCAGCCCCGAGACGCCTCACCGCGCCCAGTCCCGAGACGCCGCACTCTGCTCAGCCCCGAGACGCCTCACCCCGCCCAGCCCCGAGACGCCGCACTCTGCTCAGCCCCGAGACGCCACACCGTGCCCAGCCCCGAGACGCCGCACTGTGCTCAGCCCGGAGACGCCGCACCGTGCCCAGCCCCGAGACGCCGCACTCTGCTCAGCCCCGAGACGCCGCAGTCTGCTCAGCCCGGAGACGCCTCACCGCGCCCAGCCCCGAGACGCCGCACAGTGCTCAGCCCCGAGACGCCGCACCGCGCCCAGCACCGAGACGCCGCACCGCGCCCAGCCCCGAGACGCCGCACTCTGCTCAGCCCCGAGACGCCGCACCGTGCCCAGCCCCGAGACGCCGCACCGCGCCCAGCCCCGAGACGCCGCACCGCGCCCAGCCCCGAGACGCCGCACTCTGCTCAGCCCCGAGACGCCGCACCGCGCCCAGCACCGAGACGCCGCACCCCGCCCAGCCCCGAGACGCTGCACCGCGCCCAGCCCCGAGACGCCGCACCGTGCCCAGCCCCGAGACGCCGCACCGCGCCCAGCCCCGAGACGCCGCACCGTGCCCAGCCCCGAGACGCCGCACTCTGCTCAGCCCCGAGACGCCTCACCGTGCCCAGCCCCGAGACGCCGCACCGCGCCCAGCCCCGAGACGCCGCACCGTGCCCAGCCCCGAGACGCCGCACTCTGCTCAGCCCCGAGACGCCGCACCGTGCCCAGCCCCGAGACGCCGCACTCTGCTCAGCCCCGAGACGCCGCACCGCGCCCAGCCCCGAGACGCCGCACTCTGCTCAGCCCCGAGACGCCGCACCGTGCCCAGCCCCGAGACGCCGCACCGCGCCCAGCCCCGAGACGCCGCACCGCGCCCAGCCCCGAGACGCCGCACTCTGCTCAGCCCCGAGACGCCGCACCGCGCCCAGCACCGAGACGCCGCACCCCGCCCAGCCCCGAGACGCTGCACCGCGCCCAGCCCCGAGACGCCGCACCGTGCCCAGCCCCGAGACGCCGCACCGCGCCCAGCCCCGAGACGCCGCACCGTGCCCAGCACCGAGACGCCGCACTCTGCTCAGCCCTGCCCTCCTCTGGCCAACTGCTGTCAATACGTCATTGATCCTCTTGGAGAGAACGATCTCCCGTTTCTCCAGCCCCCTTTCTCCACCTCAGGACGTCTCTCAGCCCTTCACGGCCAATGAAGTACTTTTTTTTTTGAAGTGTGGTCCCTGTTGTAACGTCGGGGAGACGATTTGCGCTGGGTAAACACTGGCTTACGACAAGGAGTAGAAAAAAGTTCCTTTAATGTTGACTGGAGTTAAGCCAGCCCATTTAAAAGCGCTCCCTCTCTGTCTATCTCTCTCCCCCTCCCGCCTCTCGCCCTCCAGAATACAAAGCACCAGGACAGCCCCAGACACAAGCTGATCTGAGAGGAGGGTGAGGCTGGCTCAGCGAGAGCTCACCTCCTCCTGCTTCCTTCCCACAGTCTGGATGCTGTCCATGCTGCCTCACTTCAGCTGAACCTGGGCAGGGAGCCTGGTCCAGCTCTAATCTACACAGGCAGGAGAGGGAGAGAGAGAGAGAGAGAGAGAGACAGGGAAAGAGAGATAGAGGGGGATAGAGAGAGAGAGACAGAGAGAGAGAGAGGGGGATAGAGAGAGAGGCAGAGGGGGATAGAGAGAGAGGGAGGGGGACAGAGAGAGAGAGAGAGAGGGGGACAGAGAGAGAGGCAGAGAGAGACAGGAGAGCGAGGAGGACAGAGAGAGATAAAGAGAGAGAGAGGGGGACAGAGAGGCAGAGAAAGAGAGAGAGGCAGAGAGAGACAGAGAGAGAGAGCGACAAAGAGAGATAAAGAGAGAGAGAGGGGGAACAGAGAGACAGAGACAGAGAGAGAGACAGGAGCGACAGAGAGAGACAGGAGGGAGAGGGGGACAGAGAGAGAGAGAGAGAGGGGGACACAGAGACAGAGAGAGAGAGCGACAGAGAGAGACACACAGACAGGAGAGAGACAGAGTGGAAGAGACACACACACACTCAGATAGAGAGAGAGAGAGAGACACACACACATAGGAGAGAGACAGAGTGGGAGACACAGTCAGAGAGAAAGGAGAAAGACAGAGCGAGAGAGAGACCGACAGGGAGAGAGGCAGCAGAGAGACAGAGGGGGACAGAGAGAGAGAGAGAAAGAGAGGCACACACACAGGAGAGAGAGACAGAGAGACAGAGAGAGAGAGAGACACACACACACACAAGGGACTAACCATCTCTCCGTTCGTAACTCGCACAGACAAGAAGGCACCGAGCAAAACATTTCTCCGAAGAAAAAGTGAACAGACACAACCAGACAAACCAAAAAAGAAAGGAAGGATTTCTTTTTTCATGTGCACAGAGCTCTGCAGCTCCGGGAGTGAAAGGTGAGGGTATTTGCGGAGAATTTATTTTAAAGAATGTTATTTCGTTCGACAAGCTTTTCATGGCCGTTTCCTGGTGTCTGTTTTTATGGAAATGGGAAGCAAGATACAGAACTTGGAGACAGGGACAGGTAGAGAGAGAGAGATAGAGAGAGGGAGAGAGAGAGAGAGAGGGAGAGAGAGACAGGGACAGGTAGAGAGAGAGAGATAGAGACAGAGACAGAGAGAGAGATAGAGAGACTGAGAGAGAGACAGAGAGAGGGAGACAGAGAGAGAGAGACTGAGAGAGAGAGAAGGACAGAGAGATAGAGAGAGCGATAGAGAGTTAGAGGCAGAGAGAGATGGAGATAGAGGCAGAGAGAGAGTCAGACAGAGAGAAAGAGACAGAGAGAGAGACAGACAAAGAGAGGGAGAGACTGAGAGAGACTGAGAGGGAGAGACAGAGAGAGAGAGAGAGACAGAGAGGGAGAGAGAGAGAGACTGAGGGACAGAGAGGGAGAGACAGAGACAGTGACAGAGAGAGACAGAGAGATTCAGAGAGACTGAGAGAGAGAGAGAGACAGAGAGGGGGAGAGATAGAGAGGGAGAGAGAGAGAGAGTAACAGAGAGGGGGAGAGAGAGAGAGGGGAGAGAGGGAGTAACAGAGAGGGGGGAGAGAGAGAGAGGGAGTAACATAGAGGGGGAGAGAGAGAGAGAGAGAGAGGGAGTAACAGAGAGGGGGAGAGAGAGAGAGGGGAGAGAGGGAGTAACAGAGAGGGGGGGGGAGAGAGAGAGGGAGTAACAGAGAGGGGGAGAGAGAGAGAGGGGAGAGAGGGAGTAACAGAGAGGGGGAGAGAGAGAGAGGGAGTAACAGAGAGGGGGAGAGAGAGAGAGGGGAGAGAGGGAGTAACAGAGAGGGGGAGAGAGAGAGAGGTGAATTGTCCGTGGCATTTTCCATGTGGTTTTCCTGCTGCTGAAACAATTAAATTCTTTGCATGATGACATCGGATGTATTTTACTTTGAACATTTGCAAAGTTGGCAAACCTGGAATGAAACTTCCCCTGGGGAATGCTACACACAGACCACAGAATATATATTGGCACGGCTTTAACAGCATCTGGGAGGAATGCTTCTTCAGCGAGCTGCAAATTCTCATTAAAAGGTTCAATGATTTGACTGTTTGGTTATCAGGTGGGGTGGGGTCCACAGACCTGGGGGAGAGGGTGGGGGGCAGTCCGTAAGGGAATTTGTGAGACCCTTTGGGGTTCAACCTGTCCAGGGCAGGGCAGATAGAAGCTACAGATCACACAGAGGGAGAGATATTAAAAGGGGGTCCCCGGGGAGTGTGTCAGTATTTACAGGGGGTCCCCGGGGAGTGTGTCAGTATTTACAGGGGGTCCCCGGGAGTGTGTCAGTATTTACAGGGGGTCCCCGGGAGTGTGTCAGTATTTACAGGGGGTCCCCGGGGAGTGTGTCAGTATTTACAGGGGGTCCCCGGGGAGTGTGTCAGTATTTACAGGGGGTCCCCGGGGAGTGTGTCGGTATTTACAGGGGGTCCCCGGGGAGTGTGTCAGTATTTACAGGGGGTCCCCGGGGAATGTGTCAGTATTTACAGGGGGTCCCCGGGGAGTGTGTCAGTATTTACAGGGGGTCCCCGGGGAGTGTGTCAGTATTTACAGGGGGTCCCCGGGAGTGTGTCAGTATTTACAGGGGGTCCCCGGGAGTGTGTCAGTATTTACAGGGGGTCCCCGGGAGTGTGTCAGTATTTGCGCAGAGTATTAACATGCAGGAAGGTTTGAAAGGCAATCTATTAAGGACAAAAGACCATCAGAAGGAAAATATCTGCATTTAATTCACGATATCAGTGATGGCCCAGAACGATGCTGGGCTGACTCAGAGCGGTGTCTGAGAAACTCCAGTCATGAACCAAATTGAAAACTGGTGCCACCGAAGGAGACCGATTTTCCTGTTGTGTGTGTTTCAACTAATCCCACTGCCCCACTCTCTCCCCATAGCCCTGTATCAATCCCCAAACTAATCCCACTGCCCCACTCTCTCCCCATAGCCCTGTATCAATCCCCAAACTAATCCCACTGCCCCACTCTCTCCCCATAGCCCTGTATCAATCCCCAAACTAATCCCACTGCCCCCCTCTCTCCCCAGAGCCCTCTATCAATCCCCAAACTAATCCCACTGCCCCACTCTCTCCCCATAGCCCTGTATCAATCCCCAAACTAATCCCACTGCCCCACTCTCTCCCCATAGCCCTGTATCAATCCCCAAACTAATCCCACTGCCCCGCTCTCTCCCCATAGCCCTGTATCAATCCCCAAACTAATCCCACTGCCCCACTCTCTCCCCATAGTCCTGTATCAATCCCCAAACTAATCCCACTGCCCCATTCTCTCCCCATAGCCGTGTATCAATCCCAAGCTAATCCCACTGCCCCACTCTCTCCCCATAGCCCTGTATCAATCCCCAAACTAATCCCACTGCCCCGCTCTCTCCCCATAGCCCTGTATCAATCCCAAACTAATCCCACTGCCCCGCTCTCTCCCCATAGCCCTGTATCAATCCCCAAACTAATCCCACTGCCCTGCTCTCTCCCCATAGCCCTGTATCAATCCCCAAACTAATCCCACTGCCCCACTCTCTCCCCATAGCCCTGTATCAATCCCCAAACTAATCCCACTGCCCCACTCTCTCCCCATAGTCCTGTATCAATCCCCAAACTAATCCCACTGCCCCATTCTCTCCCCATAGCCGTGTATCAATCCCAAGCTAATCCCACTGCCCCACTCTCTCCCCATAGCCCTGTATCAATCCCCAAACTAATCCCACTGCCCCGCTCTCTCCCCATAGCCCTGTATCAATCCCAAACTAATCCCACTGCCCCGCTCTCTCCCCATAGCCCTGTATCAATCCCCAAACTAATCCCACTGCCCTGCTCTCTCCCCATAGCCCTGTATCAATCCCCAAACTAATCCCACTCTCCCCCTCTCTTTTACCTGCCCTGGGAGTGTTTGATGGGACAGTGTAGAGGGAGCTTTACTCTGTATCTAACCTTGTACCTGCCCTGGGAGTGTTTGATGGGACAGTGTAGAGGGAGCTTTACTCTGTATCTAACCCTGTACCTGCCCTGGGAGTGTTTGATGGGACAGTGTAGAGGGAACTTTACTCTGTATCTAACCCTGTACCTGCCCTGGGAGTGTTTGATGGAACAGTGTAGAGGGAGCTTTACTCTGTATCTAACCCTGTGCCTGCCCTGGGAGTGTTTGACGGGACAGTGTAGAGGGAGCTTTACTCTGTATCTAACCCTGTACCTGCCCTGGGAGTGTTTGATGGGACAGTGTAGAGGGAGCTTTACTCTGTATCTAACCCTGTACCTGCCCTGGGAGTGTTTGATGGGACAGTGTAGAGGGAGCTTTACTCTGTATCTAACCCTGTACCTGCCCTGGGAGTGTTTGATGGGACAGTGTAGAGGGAGCTTTACTCTGTATCTAACCCTGTACCAGCCCTGGGAGTGTTTGATGGGACAGTGTAGAGGGAGCTTTACTCTGTATCTAACCCTGTACCTGCCCTGGGAGTGTTTGATGGGACAGTGTAGAGGGAGCTTTACTCTGTATCTAACCCTGTACCTGCCCTGGGAGTGTTTGATGGGACAGTGTAGAGGGAGCTTCACTCTGTATCTCACCCTGTACCTGCCCTGGGAGTGTTTGATGGGACAGTGTAGAGGGAGCTTCACTCTGTATCTAACCCTGTACCAGCCCTGGGAGTGTTTGATGGGACAGTGTAGAGGGAGCTTTACTCTGTATCTAACCCTGTACCTGCCCTGGGAGTGTTTGATGGGACAGTGTAGAGGGAGCTTCACTCTGTATCTAACCCTGTACCAGCCCTGGGAGTGTTTGATGGGACAGTGTAGAGGGAGCTTCACTCTGTATCTAACCCTGTACCAGCCCTGGGAGTGTTTGATGGGACAGTGTAGAGGGAGCTTTACTCTGTATCTAACCCTGTACCTGCCCTGGGAGTGTTTGATGGGACAGTGTAGAGGGAGCTTTACTCTGTATCTAACCCTGTACCAGCCCTGGGAGTGTTTGATGGGACAGTGTGGAGACTGGGGATGATGTGTTGTTTTATAATAATGGGGAGATTATCGGCAAAGTGTAACTGAGCAGGTGTCATGGAAAAAATGTGACAGCGAGAGTGTGACCAGAAACGTTGGATGGAGAAAGTTTGACGGAAAACTATGACGGAGGGGGCGTGACGGGGAAGGCGTGACGGGGAAGGCGTGATGGGGATGGTTTGACGGAGGGGGCGTGACGGGGAAGGCGTGAATGGGATGGTGTGACGGAGGGGGCGTGACGGGGAAGGCGTGATGGGGATGGTGTGACGGGGAAGGCGTGACGGGGAAGGCGTGACGGGGAAGGTTTGACGGAGAAGGCGTGACGGAGAAAGCGTGACGGAGAAAGCGTGATGGGGAAGGTGTGACGGAGAAGGCGTGACGGAGAAGGCGTGACGGAGATGGCGTGACGGGGAAGGCGTGACACAGAAGGCGTGACGGGGAAGGTGTGACGGAGAAGGCGAGACGGAGAAAGCGTGATGGGGAATACGTGACAGAGGAGGCGTGACCGGGACGGTGTGATGGAGAAGGCATGACGGAGAAGGCGTGACGGGTAAGGCGTGACCGAGGAGGTGTGATGGGGAAGGTGTGACGGAGTAGGCGTGACGGAGACGGCGTGACGGAGAAGGCGTGACGGAGCAGGCGTCACGGGGAAGGCGTGACGGAGATGGCGTGACGGAGAAGGCATGACGGAGGAGGTGTGACGGAGATGGTGTGAAGGGGAAGGCGTGATGGGGAAGGCGTGATGGGGAAGGCGTGACGGGGAAGGCGTGACGGAGAACGTGTGATGGAGGAGGCGTGACGGGGAAGCCGTGATGGAGAACGTGTGATGGAGGAGGCGTGACGGAGATGGTGTGAAGGGGAAGGCGTGATGGGGAAGGCGTGACGGGGAAGGCGTGACGGGGAAGGTGTGACGGAGGAGGCATGACGGAGAAGGCGTGACAGAGAAAATGTGACAGGGAAGCCGTGATGGAGGAGGCGTGACAGAGAAGGCATGACGGGGAAGGTGTGACGGAAGAGGCGTTACGGAGACGGTGTGACGGAGAAGGCGTGACCGAGGCGGCGTGATGGAGATGTGTGACGGAGACGGTGTGACGGGGAAGGTGTGACCGAGGCGGCGTGATGGAGATGTGTGACGGAGACGGTGTAACGGGGAAGGTGTGATGGAGCAGGCGTGACGGAGCAGGCGTGACGGAGCAGGCGTGACGGAGAAGGCGTGACGGAGACGGCGTGACGGGGAAGGTGTGACGGAGAAGGCGAGACGGAGAAAGCGTGATGGGGAATATGTGACAGAGGAGGCGTGACCGGGACGGTGTGATGGAGAAGGCGTGACGGAGAAGGCATGACGGAGAAAGCGTGACGGAAGAGGCATGACGGAGAAGGCGTGACGGGTAAGGCATGACCGAGGAGGTGTGACGGGGAAGGTGTGACGGAGAAGGTGTGACGGAGACGGCGTGACGGGTAAGGCATGACCGAGGAGGTGTGACGGGGAAGGTGTGATGGAGAAGGCGTGACGGAGACGGCGTGACGGAGAAAGCGTGACGGAGAAGGCATGACGGAGCAGGCGTGACGGGGAAGGCGTGACGGAGACGGCGTGACGGAGGAGGCATGACGGGGAAGTCATGACGGAGAAGGTGTGACGGGGAAGGCATGACGGCGAAGGCATGACGGGGAAGGCGTGACGGAGAAGGTGTGACGGGGAAGGCGTGACAGAGATGGTGTGAAGGAGATGGTGTGAAGGGGAAGGTGTGATGGGGAAGGCGTGACGGGGAAGGTGTGACGGAGGAGGCGTGACGGAGACGGCGTGACGGAGACAGCGTGACGGAGACGGTGTGACGGAGAAGGCGTGACGGAGATGGTGTGACAGAGCAGGCGTGAAGGAGATGGTGTGATGGAGAAAGCGTGACGGAGACGGTGTGACGGGGAAGGTGTGACCGAGGCGGCGTGATGGAGATGTGTGACGGAGACGGTGTGACGGGGAAGGTGTGACGGAGAAGGCGTGACGGAGCAGGCGTGACGGAGACGGTGTGACAGAGAAGGCGTGAAGGAGACGGTGTGACGGAGAAAGCGTGACGGAGACGGTGTGACGGAGAAGGCGTGACGGAGAAGGCGTGACGGAGACGGCGTGACGGAGACGGCGTGACGGGGAAGGTGTGACGGAGATGGCGTGACGGGGAAGGTGTGACGGAGATGGTGTGACGGGGAAGGTGTGACGGAGACGGTGGGACGGGGAAGGCGTGACGGGGAAGGCGTGACGGAGAATGCGTGTCCGAGAAGGCGTGATGGGGAAGGCGTGACGGAGAAGGTGTGACGGAGAATACGTGACGGGGAAGGTGTGACGGAGAATACGTGACGGAGAAAGCGTGACGGAGAAGGTGTGACGGGGAAGGCGTGACGGAGAATACGTGACGGGGAAGGCGTGAGGGGGAAGGCGTGACGGAGACGGCGTGACGGAGGAGGTATAAAATGGAGGGGCCTGAGGCTGTGGAAAGAAAGTCAGAGTTGCCAATCCTGGGCTCCCAGTGTGCCTCGAAAGTAATAAAATAATGTTAACGCTCCTGGGAATATTCAGCCAGGGGAGGGAGAGAGACGGTTGGCATGGTTACTGGAGGCGAAAGGAAATACACAAGTGGATCGTCAGTGAAAGATGCGGTCCTTTTACGGACCGTCCTGGATCTCCCGCTCCCTCTTTCTGTTCACAGGGCGCTGGCTGTTCCACTCGGCTGCTCC
This sequence comes from Heptranchias perlo, assembly GCF_035084215.1. NCBI lineage: Eukaryota > Metazoa > Chordata > Chondrichthyes > Hexanchiformes > Hexanchidae > Heptranchias > Heptranchias perlo. Next base: position 81,581 of record NW_027139691.1, on the reverse strand, counting down.
GCTGGGCTGATTCCCTTCCACGTCCATTAAGCAGCCCCCAGATGTCGGAGCTTGAGATCGGCCTCGTCCTCTCCCCGGGACTGAAATCCCAACCCGACTCTGAGGGGGACGGCGCGCGCGATGGTGAGTGTCGTCTTGGCGCCTTCTTCTCTGCAATGGCAAAACCTGGTCGGCGGCAGATGGAGAATCCCAATGGATCCCGAGCTAGGGCGACTTCCAGGATAACAGCTCGAGCAGACAAGGCGAGGGAGGGGTGGGGGGAGAGGGCAAAGGAAGTTGGGGGGAGTGGACTGAAGGTTCGAAGATTTCTTCAACTCTCCCCCTCACTCCCCGTCCCCTTTAATATTCCACCCAGTCGAATCCCACTCTCCCCCTCACTCCCCGTCCCCTTTAATATTCCACCCAGTCTAATCCCACTCTCCCCCTCACTCCCCGTCCCCTTTAATATCCCACCCAGTCTAATCCCACTCTCCCCCTCACTCCCCGTCCCCTTTAATATCCCACCCAGTCTAATCCCACTCTCCCCCTCACTCCCCGTCCCCTTTAATATCCCACCCAGTCTAATCCCACTCTCCCCCTCACTCCCCGTCCCCTTTAATATCCCACCCAGTCTAATCCCACTCTCCCCCTCACTCCCCGTCCCCTTTAATATCCCACCCAGTCTAATCCCACTCTCCCCCTCACTCCCCGTACCCTTTAATATCCCACCCAGTCTAATCCCACTCTCCCCCTTACTCCCCGTCCCCTTTAATATCCCACCCAGTCTAATCCCACTCTGCCCCTCACTCCCCGTCCCCTTTAATATCCCACCCAGTCTAATCCCACTCTCCCCCTCACTCCCCGTACCCTTTAATATCCCACCCAGTCTAATCCCACTCTCCCCCTCACTCCCCGTCCCCTTTAATATCCCACCCAGTCTAATCCCACTCTCCCCCTCACTCCCCGTCCCCTTTAATATCCCACCCAGTCTAATCCCACTCTCCCCCTCACTCCCTGTCCCCTTTAATATCCCACCCAGTCTAATCCCACTCTCCCCCTCACTCCCCGTACCCTTTAATATCCCACCCAGTCTAATCCCACTCTCCCCCTCACTCCCCGTCCCCTTTAATATCCCACCCAGTCTAATCCCACTCTCCCCCTCACTCCCTGTCCCCTTTAATATCCCACCCAGTCTAATCCCACTCTCCCCCTCACTCCCCGTACCCTTTAATATCCCACCCAGTCTAATCCCACTCTCTCCCTCACTCCCTGTACCCTTTAATATCCCACCCAGTCTAATCCCACTCTCCCCCTCACTCCCCGTCCCCTTTAATATCCCACCCAGTCTAATCCCACTCTCCCCCTCGCTCCCCGTCCCCTTTAATATCCCACCCAGTCTAATCCCACTCTCCCCCTCACTCCCTGTACCCTTTAATATCCCACCCAGTCTAATCCCACTCTCTCCCTCACTCCCCGTACCCTTTAATATCCCACCCAGTCTAATCCCACTCTCCCCCTCGCTCCCCGTACCCTTTAATATCCCACCCAGTCTAATCCCACTCTCTCCCTCACTCCCCGTACCCTTTAATATCCCACCCAGTCTAATCCCACTCTCCTGTTCACTCCCCGTCCCCTTTAATATCCCACCCAGTCTAATTCCACTCTCTCCCTCACTCCCCGTACCCTTTAATATCCCACCCAGTCTAATCCCACTCTCTCCCTCACTCCCCGTACCCTTTAATATCCCACCCAGTCTAATCCCACTCTCCCCCTCACTCCCCGTACCCTTTAATATCCCACCCAGTCTAATCCCACTCTCCCCTTCGCACCCCGTACCCTTTAATATCCCACCCAGTCTAATCCCACTCTCCCCCTCACTCCCCGTCCCCTTTAATATCCCACCCAGTCTAATCCCACTCTCCCCCTCACTCCCCGTCCCCTTTAATATCCCACCCAGTCTAATCCCACTCTCCCCCTCACTCCCCGTACCCTTTAATATCCCACCCAGTCTAATCCCACTCTCCCCCTCACTCCCCGTCCCCTTTAATATCCCACCCAGTCTAATCCCACTCTCCCCCTCACTCCCCGTACCCTTTAATATCCCACCCAGTCTAATCCCACTCTCCCCCTCACTCCCCGTCCCCTTTAATATCCCACCCAGTCTAATCCCACTCTCCCCCTCACTCCCCGTCCCCTTTAATATCCCACCCAGTGTAATCCCACTCTCCCCCTCACTCCCCGTACCCTTTAATATCCCACCCAGTCTAATCCCACTCTCCCCCTCACTCCCCGTCCCCTTTAATATCCCACCCAGTCTAATCCCACTCTCCCCCTCACTCCCCGTACCATTTAATATCCCACCCAGTCTAATCCCACTCTCCCCTCACTCCCCGTCCCCTTTAATATCCCACCCAGTCTAATCCCACTCTCCCCTCACTCCCCGTCCCCTTTAATATCCCACCCAGTCTAATCCCACTCTCCCCCTCACTCCCCGTCCCCTTTAATATCCCACCCAGTCTAATCCCACTCTCCCCCTCACTCCCCGTACCCTTTAATATCCCACCCAGTCTAATCCCACTCTCCCCCTCGCTCCCCGTCCCCTTTAATATCCCACCCAGTCTAATCCCACTCTCTCCCTCACTCCCCGTCCCCTTTAATATCCCACCCAGTCTAATCCCACTCTCCCCCTCACTCCCCGTCCCCTTTAATATCCCACCCAGTCTAATCCCACTCTCCCCCTCACTCCCCGTCCCCTTTAATATCCCACCCAGTCTAATCCCACTCTCTCCCTCACTCCCCGTACCCTTTAATATCCCACCCAGTCTAATCCCACTCTCCCCCTCACTCCCCGTCCCCTTTAATATCCCACCCAGTCTAATCCCACTCTCCCCCTCACTCCCCGTCCCCTTTAATATCCCACCCAGTGTAATCCCACTCTCCCCCTCACTCCCCGTACCCTTTAATATCCCACCCAGTCTAATCCCACTCTCCCCCTCACTCCCCGTCCCCTTTAATATCCCACCCAGTCTAATCCCACTCTCCCCCTCACTCCCCGTACCATTTAATATCCCACCCAGTCTAATCCCACTCTCCCCTCACTCCCCGTCCCCTTTAATATCCCACCCAGTCTAATCCCACTCTCCCCTCACTCCCCGTCCCCTTTAATATCCCACCCAGTCTAATCCCACTCTCCCCCTCACTCCCCGTCCCCTTTAATATCCCACCCAGTCTAATCCCACTCTCCCCCTCACTCCCCGTACCCTTTAATATCCCACCCAGTCTAATCCCACTCTCCCCCTCGCTCCCCGTCCCCTTTAATATCCCACCCAGTCTAATCCCACTCTCTCCCTCACTCCCCGTCCCCTTTAATATCCCACCCAGTCTAATCCCACTCTCCCCCTCACTCCCCGTCCCCTTTAATATCCCACCCAGTCTAATCCCACTCTCCCCCTCACTCCCCGTCCCCTTTAATATCCCACCCAGTCTAATCCCACTCTCTCCCTCACTCCCCGTACCCTTTAATATCCCACCCAGTCTAATCCCACTCTCCCCCTCACTCCCCGTACCCTTTAATATCCCACCCAGTCTAATCCCACTCTCCCCCTCGCTCCCCGTCCCCTTTAATATCCCACCCAGTCTAATCCCACTCTCCCCCTCACTCCCCGTACCCTTTAATATCCCACCCAGTCTAATCCCACTCTCCCCCTCATTCCCTGTCCCCTTTAATATCCCACCCAGTCTAATCCCACTCTCCCCCTCACTCCCCGTCCCCTTTAATATCCCACCCAGTCTAATCCCACTCTCCCCCTCACTCCCCGTCCCCTTTAATATCCCACCCAGTCTAATCCCACTCTCCCCCTCACTCCCCGTCCCCTTTAATATCCCACCCAGTCTAATCCCACTCTCCCCCTCACTCCCCGTCCCCTTTAATATCCCACCCAGTCTAATCCCACTCTCCCCCTCACTCCCCGTCCCCTTTAATATCCCACCCAGTCTAATCCCACTCTCCCCCTCGCTCCCCGTCCCCTTTAATATCCCACCCAGTCTAATCCCACTCTCCCCCTCACTCCCCGTACCCTTTAATATCCCACCCAGTCTAATCCCACTCTCCCCCTCACTCCCCGTCCCCTTTAATATCCCACCCAGTCTAATCCCACTCTCCCCCTCACTCCCCGTCCCCTTTAATATCCCACCCAGTCTAATCCCACTCTCCCCCTCACTCCCCGTCCCCTTTAATATCCCACCCAGTCTAATCCCACTCTCCCCCTCACTCCCCGTCCCCTTTAATATCCCACCCAGTCTAATCCCACTCTCTCCCTCACTCCCCGTACCCTTTAATATCCCACCCAGTCTAATCCCACTCTCCCTCTCACTCCCCGTACCCTTTAATATCCCACCCAGTCTAATCCCACTCTCTCCCTCACTCCCCGTACCCTTTAATATCCCACCCAGTCTAATCCCACTCTCCCCCTCACTCCCCGTCCCCTTTAATATTCCACCCAGTCGAATCCCACTCTCCCCCTCACTCCCCGTACCCTTTAATATCCCACCCAGTCTAATCCCACTCTCCCTCTCACTCCCCGTACCCTTTAATATCCCACCCAGTCTAATCCCACTCTCCCCCTCACTCCCCGTCCCCTTTAATATCCCACCCAGTCTAATCCCACTCTCTCCCTCACTCCCCGTACCCTTTAATATCCCACCCATTCTAATCCCACTCTCCCCCTCACTCCCCGTACCCTTTAATATCCCACCCAGTCTAATCCCACTCTCCCCCTCACTCCCCGTCCCCTTTAATATCCCACCCAGTCTAATCCCACTCTCCCCCTCGCTCCCCGTCCCCTTTAATATCCCACCCAGTCTAATCCCACTCTCTCCCTCACTCCCCGTACCCTTTAATATCCCACCCAGTCTAATCCCACTCTCCCCCTCACTCCCCGTCCCCTTTAATATCCCACCCAGTCTAATCCCACTCTCTCCCTCACTCCCCGTACCCTTTAATATCTCACCCAGTCTAATCCCACTCTCCCCCTCACTCCCCGTCCCCTTTAATATCCCACCCAGTCTAATCCCACTCTCCCCCTCACTCCCCGTACCCTTTAATATCCCACCCAGTCTAATCCCACTCTCCCCCTCGCTCCCCGTACCCTTTAATATCCCACCCAGTCTAATCCCACTCTCTCCCTCACTCCCCGTACCCTTTAATATCCCACCCAGTCTAATCCCACTCTCCCCCTCACTCCCCGTACCCTTTAATATCCCACCCAGTCTAATCCCACTCTCCCCCTCACTCCCCGTCCCCTTTAATATCCCACCCAGTCTAATCCCACTCTCCCCCTCACTCCCCGTCCCCTTTAATATCCCACCCAGTCTAATCCCACTCTCCCCCTCACTCCCCGTCCCCTTTAATATCCCACCCAGTCTAATCCCACTCTCCCCTCACTCCCCGTCCCCTTTAATATCCCACCCAGTCTAATCCCACTCTCCCCCTCACTCCCCGTACCCTTTAATATCCCACCCAGTCTAATCCCACTCTCCCCCTCACTCCCCGTCCCCTTTAATATCCCACCCAGTCTAATCCCACTCTCCCCCTCACTCCCCGTACCCTTTAATATCCCACCCAGTCTAATCCCACTCTCCCCCTCACTCCCCGTACCCTTTAATATCCCACCCAGTCTAATCCCACTCTCCCCTCACTCCACGTACCCTTTAATATCACACCCAGTCTAATCCCACTCTCCCCCTCACTCCCCGTCCCCTTTAATATCCCACCCAGTCTAATCCCACTCTCCCCCTCACTCCCGGTCCCCTTTAATATCACACCCAGTCTAATCCCACTCTCCCCCCTCACTCCCCGTCCCCTTTAATATCCCACCCAGTCTAATCCCACTCTCCCTCTCACTCCCCGTACCCTTTAATATCCCACCCAGTCTAATCCCACTCTCCCCCTCACTCCCCGTCCCCTTTAATATCCCACCCAGTCTAATCCCACTCTCCCCCTCACTCCCCATACCCTTTAATATCCCACCCAGTCTAATCCCACTCTCCCCCTCACTCCCCGTACCCTTTAATATCCCACCCAGTCTAATCCCACTCTCCCCCTCACTCCCCGTCCCCTTTAATATTCCACCCAGTCTAATCCCACTCTCCCCCTCACTCCCCGTACCCTTTAATATCCCACCCAGTCTAATCCCACTCTCCCTCTCACTCCCCGTACCCTTTAATATCCCACCCAGTCTAATCCCACTCTCCCCCTCACTCCCCGTCCCCTTTAATATCCCACCCAGTCTAATCCCACTCTCTCCCTCACTCCCCGTACCCTTTAATATCCCACCCATTCTAATCCCACTCTCCCCCTCACTCCCCGTCCCCTTTAATATCCCACCCAGTCTAATCCCACTCTCCCCCTCACTCCCCGTCCCCTTTAATATCCCACCCAGTCTAATCCCACTCTCCCCCTCACTCCCCGTACCCTTTAATATCCCACCCAGTCTAATCCCACTCTCCCCCTCACTCCCCGTCCCCTTTAATATCCCACCCAGTCTAATCCCACTCTCCCCCTCGCTCCCCGTCCCCTTTAATATCCCACCCAGTCTAATCCCACTCTCCCCCTCACTCCCCGTCCCCTTTAATATCCCACCCAGTCTAATCCCACTCTCCCCCTCACTCCCCGTCCCCTTTAATATCCCACCCAGTCTAATCCCACTCTCCCCCTCACTCCCCGTACCCTTTAATATCCCACCCAGTCTAATCCCACTCTCTCCCTCACTCCCCGTCCCCTTTAATATCCCACCCAGTCTAATCCCACTCTCCCCCTCACTCCCCGTCCCCTTTAATATCCCACCCAGTCTAATCCCACTCTCCCCCTCGCTCCCCGTCCCCTTTAATATCCCACCCAGTCTAATCCCACTCTCCCCCTCACTCCCCGTACCCTTTAATATCCCACCCAGTCTAATCCCACTCTCCCCCTCACTCCCCGTCCCCTTTAATATCCCACCCAGTCTAATCCCACTCTCCCCCTCACTCCCCGTCCCCTTTAATATCCCACCCAGTGTAATCCCACTCTCCCCCTCACTCCCCGTACCCTTTAATATCCCACCCAGTCTAATCCCACTCTCCCCCTCACACCCCGTCCCCTTTAATATCCCACCCAGTCTAATCCCACTCTCCCCCTCACTCCCCGTCCCCTTTAATATCCCACCCAGTCTAATCCCACTCTCCCCCTCACTCCCTGTCCCCTTTAATATCCCACCCAGTCTAATCCCACTCTCCCCCTCACTCCCCGTCCCCTTTAATATCCCACCCAGTCTAATCCCACTCTCTCCCTCACTCCCCGTCCCCTTTAATATCCCACCCAGTCTAATCCCACTCTCCCCCTCACTCCCCGTACCCTTTAATATCCCACCCAGTCTAATCCCACTCTCCCCCTCACTCCCCGTACCCTTTAATATCCCACCCAGTCTAATCCCACTCTCCCCCTCACTCCCCGTACCCTTTAATATCCCACCCAGTCTAATCCCACTCTCCCCCTCGCTCCCCGTCCCCTTTAATATCCCACCCAGTCTAATCCCACTCTCCCCCTCACTCCCCGTACCCTTTAATATCCCACCCAGTCTAATCCCACTCTCCCCCTCACTCCCCGTCCCCTTTAATATCCCACCCAGTCTAATCCCACTCTCCCCCTCGCTCCCCGTCCCCTTTAATATCCCACCCAGTCTAATCCCACTCTCTCCCTCACTCCCCGTACCCTTTAATATCCCACCCAGTCTAATCCCACTCTCCCCCTCACTCCCCGTCCCCTTTAATATCCCACCCAGTCTAATCCCACTCTCTCCCTCACTCCCCGTACCCTTTAATATCCCACCCAGTCTAATCCCACTCTCCCCCTCTCTCCCCGTACCCTTTAATATCCCACCCAGTCTAATCCCACTCTCCCCCTCACTCCCCGTCCCCTTTAATATCCCACCCAGTCTAATCCCACTCTCTCCCTCTCTCCCCGTACCCTTTAATATCCCACCCAGTCTAATCCCACTCTCCCCCTCACTCCCCGTCCCCTTTAATATCCCACCCAGTCTAATCCCACTCTCCCCCTCACTCCCCGTACCCTTTAATATCCCACCCAGTCTAATCCCACTCTCCCCCTCACTCCCCGTACCCTTTAATATCCCACCCAGTCTAATCCCACTCTCCCCCTCGCTCCCCGTCCCCTTTAATATCCCACCCAGTCTAATCCCACTCTCCCCCTCACTCCCCGTCCCCTTTAATATCCCACCCAGTCTAATCCCACTCTCCCCCTCACTCCCCGTCCCCTTTAATATCCCACCCAGTCTAATCCCACTCTCCCCCTCACTCCCCGTACCCTTTAATATCCCACCCAGTCTAATCCCACTCTCCCCTCACTCCCCGTCCCCTTTAATATCCCACCCAGTCTAATCCCACTCTCCCCCTCACTCCCCGTACCCTTTAATATCCCACCCAGTCTAATCCCACTCTCCCCCTCGCTCCCCGTCCCCTTTAATATCCCACCCAGTCTAATCCCACTCTCTCCCTCGCTCCCCGTACCCTTTAATATCCCACCCAGTCTAATCCCACTCTCCCCCTCACTCCCCGTCCCCTTTAATATCCCACCCAGTCTAATCCCACTCTCCCCCTCACTCCCCGTACCCTTTAATATCCCACCCAGTCTAATCCCACTCTCTCCCTCACTCCCCGTACCCTTTAATATCCCACCCAGTCTAATCCCACTCTCCCCCTCACTCCCCACACCCTTTAATATCCCACCCAGTCTAATCCCACTCTCCCCCTCACTCCCCGTCCCCTTTAATATCCCACCCAGTCTAATCCCACTCTCCCCCTCACTCCCCGTCCCCTTTAATATCCCACCCAGTCTAATCCCACTCTCCCCCTCACTCCCCGTCCCCTTTAATATCCCACCCAGTCTAATCCGACTCTCCCCCTCACTCCACGTACCCTTTAATATCCCACCCAGTCTAATCCCACTCTCCCCCTCACTCCCCGTCCCCTTTAATATCCCACCCAGTCTAATCCCACTCTCCCCCTCACTCCCCGTACCCTTTAATATCCCACCCAGTCTAATCCCACTCTCCCCTCACTCCCCGTCCCCTTTAATATCCCACCCAGTCTAATCCCACTCTCCCTCACTCCCCGTACCCTTTAATATCCCACCCAGTCTAATCCCACTCTCCCCCTCACTCCCCGTCCCCTTTAATATCCCACCCAGTCTAATCCCACTCTCCCCCTCACTCCCCGTACCCTTTAATATCCCACCCAGTCTAATCCCACTCTCCCCCTCGCTCCCCGTCCCCTTTAATATCCCACCCAGTCTAATCCCACTCTCTCCCTCGCTCCCCGTACCCTTTAATATCCCACCCAGTCTAATCCCACTCTCCCCCTCACTCCCTGTCCCCTTTAATATCCCACCCAGTCTAATCCCTCTCTCCCCCTCACTCCCCGTCCCCTTTAATATCCCACCCAGTCTAATCCCACTCTCCCCCTCACTCCCCGTACCCTTTAATATCCCACCCAGTCTAATCCCACTCTCTCCCTCACTCCCCGTACCCTTTAATATCCCACCCAGTCTAATCCCACTCTCCCCCTCACTCCCCACACCCTTTAATATCCCACCCAGTCTAATCCCACTCTCCCCCTCACTCCCCGTCCCCTTTAATATCCCACCCAGTCTAATCCCACTCTCCCCCTCACTCCCCGTCCCCTTTAATATCCCACCCAGTCTAATCCCACTCTCCCCCTCACTCCCCGTCCCCTTTAATATCCCACCCAGTCTAATCCCACTCTCCCCCTCACTCCACGTACCCTTTAATATCCCACCCAGTCTAATCCCCCTCTCCCCCTCACTCCCCGTCCCCTTTAATATCCCACCCAGTCTAATCCCACTCTCCCCCTCACTCCCCGTCCCCTTTAATATCCCACCCAGTCTAATCCCACTCTCCCCCTCACTCCCCGTCCCCTTTAATATCCCACCCAGTCTAATCCCACTCTCCCCCTCACTCCCCGTACCCTTTAATATCCCACCCAGTCTAATCCCACTCTCCCCCTCACTCCCCGTCCCCTTTAATATCCCACCCAGTCTAATCCCACTCTCCCCCTCACTCCCCGTCCCCTTTAATATCCCACCCAGTCTAATCCCACTCTCCCCTCACTCCCCGTACCCTTTAATATCCCACCCAGTCTAATCCCACTCTCCTCCTCACTCCCCGTCCCCTTTAATATCCCACCCAGTCTAATCCCACTCTCCCCCTCACTCCCCGTCCCCTTTAATATCCCATCCAGTCTAATCCCACTCTCCCCTCACTCCCCGTACCCTTTAATATCCCACCCAGTCTAATCCCACTCTCCCCTCACTCCCCGTACCCTTTAATATCCCACCCAGTCTAATCCCACTCTCCCCTCACTCCACGTACCCTTTAATATCCCACCCAGTCTAATCCCACTCTCCCCTCACTCCCCGTACCCTTTAATATCCCACCCAGTCTAATCCCACTCTCCCCTCACTCCCCGTCCCCTTTAATATCCCACCCAGTCTAATCCCACTCTCCCCCTCACTCCCCGTCCCCTTTAATATCCCACCCAGCCTAATCCCACTCTCCCCCTCACCTCCCCGTACCCTTTAATATCCCACCCAGTCTAATCCCACTCTCCCCCTCGCTCCCCGTACCCTTTAATATCCCACCCAGTCTAATCCCACTCTCCCCCTCACTCCCCATACCCTTTAATATCCCACCCAGTCTAATCCCACTCTCCCCCTCACTCCCCGTCCCCTTTAATATCCCACCCAGTCTAATCCCACTCTCCCCTCACTCCCCGTACCCTTTAATATCCCACCCAGTCTAATCCCACTCTCCCCCTCACTCCCCGTACCCTTTAATATCCCACCCAGTCTAATCCCACTCTCCCCCTCACTCCCCGTCCCCTTTAATATCCCACCCAGTCTAATCCCACTCTCCCCCTCACTCCCCGTCCCCTTTAATATCCCACCCAGTCTAATCCCACTCTCCCCCTCACTCCCCGTCCCCTTTAATATCCCACCCAGTCTAATCCCACTCTCCCCCTCACTCCCCGTACCCTTTAATATCCCACCCAGTCTAATCCCACTCTCCCCTCACTCCCCGTACCCTTTAATATCCCACCCAGTCTAAACCCACTCTCCCCTCACTCCCCGTCCCCTTTAATATCCCACCCAGTCTAATCCCACTCTCCCCCTCACTCCCCGTACCTTTATTATCTGCAAATAATCCATAGAGTTACATCGAGGAACAGGCCATTCAGCCCAACTGGTCTATGCTGGATATTCTGCTCCACATGATCCAATTTGGGATACAGTATCTGAGTAATTTGAGACGTGATATGTGGGAGGTGTAGGAGGTTCAGGAGGAACAAAGAGACTTTTTAAAAAACAAATCATTCATTCTCGGGATGCGGGCATCGCTGGCAAGGCTGGCATTTATCGCTCGTTCCCTAGCTGCTCCTTGAGAAGGTGGCGGTGAGCCGCCTTCTTGAACCACTGCACCTGGAGTATTGTGTACAATTTTGGTCTCCTTACCTAAGAAAGGATAGACTTGCCACAGAGGGAGTGCAACAAAGGTTCACCAGATTCCTGAGATGGCGGGATTGTCGTATGAGGAGAGATTAAGTAAATCCGACAAAATTTCACACCGAGCCACATCTGGAGATATTAGGACAGGTGACCAAAAGCTTGGTCAAAGAGGGAGGTTTTAAGGAGCGTCTTAAAGGAGGAGAGAGAGGCGGAGAGGTTTAGGGAGGGAATTCCAGAGCTCAGGGCCGAGGCAGCTGAAGGCACGGCCGCCAATGGCGGAGTGATGGGAATCGGGGGATGCGATTTGCCCTATCCGTTAGGGGAACCGAGAATGACAAGGAACCTGTTGATTTGCTCTCCGTTCTCTCCTCTCTTTCCCCAAAAGACAGGGGCGGAGATGGCCACCCATCCAACAGACAGCGCTCCCTCGCCGGAGACGAGTTCAGCACCAACGAGAGTTCTCGGCTGCTCCCGAGTCAAGAAGGACAAACTTCGGTGACACAGCTAGGTAAAAGTACAGCCCCCCTCGCTCCCCCGCCCCCGTCCTGCATTCTTGCAACCGTCCGGGCCCCCTTTCCGAGAGTAAATCTCGCCTGGGATCGTCCCGCTCTGTGTGGGTTTGAGGAGTCAAGGACTGAAGACCCCTCACCCAGGTTACCTCAACTCTGACAGTGGGCGTCAGGCAGGGGAATTCCACCATGTGGGGCTTCGCAGCTGAGCCGGACGATTTGCGAGAGAGAGAGAGAATGTGTGAAAGAGATAGAGAATGTGTGAAAGAGAGAGAGAGAATGTGTGAAAGAGAGAGAGAGGGATAAGAATGCGTGAAAGAGAGAGAGATAGAGGATATGTGAAAGAGAGAGAGAGAGAGAACGTGTGAAAGAGAGAGAGATAGAGAGAGAATGTGTGAAAGAGAGAGAGAGAATGTGTGAAAGAGAGAGAGAGAATGTGTGAAAGAGACAGAGAGAGAGAATGTGTGAAAAAGAGAGAGAATGTGTGAAAGAGAGAGAGAATGTGTGAAAGAGAGAGAGAGAGAATGTGTGAAAGAGAGAGAGAGAGAATGTGTGAAAGAGAGAGAGATAGAGAATGTGTGAAAGAGAGAGAGAGAGATAGAGAATGTGTGAAAGAGAGTGAGAGAGAGAATGTGTGAAAGAGAGAGAGAGAGATAATGTGTGAAAGAGAGAGAGATAGAGAATGTGTGAAAGAGAGAGAGAGAGATAGAGAATGTGTGAAAGAGAGTGAGAGAGAGAATGTGTGAAAGAGAGAGAGAGAGATAATGTGTGAAAGAGAGAGAGAGTGAATGTGTGAAAGAGAGAGAGAGAGAGAGAGAATGTGTGAAAGAGAGAGAGAGAGAATGTGTGAAAGAGAGAGAGAGAGAGAATGTGTGAAAGATAGACAGAGGATATGTGAAAGAGAGAGAGAGAGAGATAGAGAATGTGTAAAAGAGAGACAGAGAGAGATAGAATGTGTTAAAGAGAGAGAGAGAATGTGTGAAAGAGAGAGAGAGATAGAGAATGTGTAAAAGAGAGACAGAGAGAGAGATAGAATGTGTGAAAGAGAGAGAGAGAAATAGCGAGGCCGGCATTTATTGCCCATCCCTAATCGCCCCTTGAGAAGGTGGTGGTGAGCCGCCTTCTTGAACCGCTGCAGTCCGTGTGGTGAAGGTTCTCCCACAGTGCTGTTAGGGAGGGAGTTCCAGGATTTTGACCCAGCGACGATGAAGGAACGGCGATATATTTCCAAGTCGGGATGGTGTGTGACTCGGAGGGGAACGTGCAGGTGGTGTTGTTCCCATGTGCCTGCTGCTCTTGTCCTTCTAGGTGGTAGAGGTCGCGGGTTTGGGAGGTGCTGTCGAAGAAGCCTTGGCGAGTTGCTGCAGTGCATCCTGTGGATGGTCCACACTGCAGCCACAGTGCGCCGGTGGTGAAGGGAGTGAATGTTTAGGGTGGTGGATGGGGTGCCAATCAAGCGGGCTGCTTTGTCCTGGACGGTGTCGAGCTTCTTGAGTGTTGTTGGAGCTGCACTCATCCAGGCAAGTGGAGAGTATTCCATCACACTCCTGACTTGTGCCTTGTAGATGGTGGAAAGGCTTTGGGGAGTCAGGAGGTGAGTCACTCGCCGCAGAACACCCAGCCTCTGACCTGCTCTTGTAGCCACAGTATTTATGTGGCTGGTCCAGTTAAGTTTCTGGTCAATGGTGACCCCCAGGATGTTGATGGTGGGGGATTCGGCGATGGTAATGCCGTTGAATGTCAAGGGGAGGTGGTTAGACTCTCTCTTGTTGGAGATGGTCATTGCCTGGCACTTGTCTGGCGCGAATGTTACTTGCCACTTATGAGCCCAAGCCTGGATGTTGTCCAGGTCTTGCTGCATGCGGGCATGGACTGCTTCATTATCTGAGGGGTTGCGAATGGAACTGAACACTGTGCAATCATCAGCGAACATCCCCATTTCTGACCTTATGATGGAGGGAAGGTCATTGATGAAGCAGCTGAAGATGGTTGGGCCTAGGACACTGCCCTGAGGAACGCCTGCAGCAATGCCCTGGGGCTGAGATGATTGGCCTCCAACAACCACAACCATCTTCCTTTGTGCTAGGTATGACTCCAGCCACTGGAGAGTTTTCCCCGATTCCCATTGACTTCAATTTTACTCGGGCTCCTTGGTGCCACACTCGGTCAAATGCTGCCTTGATGTCAAGGGCAGTCACTCTCGCCTCACCTCTGGAATTCAGCTCTTTTGTGAAAGAGAGGCAGAGAGAGATAGAGAATGTGTGAAAGAGATAGAGAGAGACAGAGAGAAAGATACAGAGCTCTTGTGGCTACAAGAGCAGGTCAGAGGCTGGGTATTCTGCAGCGAGTGACTCACCTCCTGACTCCCCAAAGCCTTTCCACCATCTACAAGGCACAAGTCAGGAGTGTGATGGAATACTCTCCACTTGCCTGGATGAGTGCAGCTCCAACAACACTCAAGAAGCTCGACACCATCCAAGATAAAGCAGCCCGCTTGATTGGCACCCCATCCACCACCCTAAACATTCACTCCCTTCACCACCGGCGCACAGTGGCTGCAGTGTGTACCATCCACAGGATGCACTGCAGCAACTCGCCAAGGCTTCTTCGACAGCACCTCCCAAACCCGCGACCTCTACCACCTAGAAGGACAAGAGCAGCAGGCACATGGGAACAACACCACCTGCACGATCCCCTCCAAGTCACACACCATCCCGACTTGGAAATATATCGGCCGTTCCTTCATCGTCACTGGGTCAAAATCCTGGAACTCCCTTCCTAACAGCACTGTGGGAGAACCGTCACCACACGGACTGCAGCGGTTCAAGAAGGCGGCTCACCACCACCTTCTCAAGGGCAATTAGGGATGGGCAATAAATGCCGGCCTCGCCAGCGACGCCCACATCCCATGAACAAATTTAAAAAAAGAGAATGTGTGAAAGAGAGAGAGAGAGATAGAGAGAATGTGTGAAAGAGAGAGAGAGAATGTGAGAGAGAGAGATAGAAAATGTGTGAGAGAGACAGAAAGTGTGAAAGAGAGAGAGAGAGATAGAGAATGTGTAAAAGAGAGAGAGAGAATGTGTAAAAGAGAGAGAGATAGAGACTGTGTGAAAGAGAGAGATAGAGAATGTGTGAAAGAGAGATAGAGACTGTGTGAAAGAGAGAGAGAGAATGTGTGAAAGAGAGAGAGAGAATGTGTGAAAGAGAGAGAGAATGTGTGAAAGAGAGAGAGAGAGAGAGAATGTGTGAAAGAGAGAGAGAGAATGTGTGAAAGAGAGAGAGAGAGAGAATGTGTGAAAGAGGGAGAGGAGGGTGTGTGAGAGACACTGAGACAGAGACGATTCCATGTGTAAGAGGGAAACAGGAAATCAGTGAGAAAGAGAAACCAGGGAGAGTGTGTGAGAGAGAGAGGGAGAGGGAGAATCAGTCAGAGCCTTCAGTCCGGGCTTTAAGGAAGATTGATGCTAAATGGACGAGTGCTGGCAGTCAGCCTCTGTCTGTCTCTTCCGTTCCATTAAGCCTGACATGCAGAGGTTGGGAGGGGAAGGAATTGCCAGACGGGGCTGTGACCAGATCAATCAGCACTGAGTGCAGGAAGACGGACTTCCAATTAAACTGCACCTTATCCTGTCGAAACCTTTCACATCCCGCAAAGTACATTGGAACACAATCACTGCTGGTTTGGTGACCGAGTCACACAGCAAGATCCCAGTGCAAGGAATCACAAGGCTAACCCATTTTATTTTTGGGGTGAGTGTTGGTCGAGGGATAAATATCGGCCCCAGGACCCCGGGGAGAACTCTTCCCCCCTCTGCTCTTCTTTTACGTCCCGTCTGAGAGGGCAGACGGGGGCCTCGGTTTAACGTCTCATCCCGAAAGACGGCCCCTCCGACAGGGCGGCGCTCCCTCAGTACAGGCACCGGGGGAGTGTCGGGGCACTCACTGTAACACTCTGATATATCCCACACCCCTCACTGTAACACTCTGATATACCCCACACCCCTCACTGTAACACTCTGATATATCCCACACCCCTCACTGTAACACTCTGATATATCCCACACCCCTCACTGTAACACTCTGATATATCCCACACCCCTCACTGTAACACTCTGATATATCCCACACCCCTCACTGTAACACTCTGATATATCCCACACCCCTCACTGTAACACTCTGATATATCCCACACCCCTCACTGTAACACTCTGATATATCCCACACCCCTCACTGTAACACTCTGATATACCCCACACCCCTCACTGTAACACTCTGATATACCCCACACCCCTCACTGTAACACTCTGATATATCCCACACCCCTCACTGTAACACTCTGATTTACCCCACATCTCTCTCTGTAACACTCTGATATATCCCACATCTCTCTCTGTAACACTCTGATATACCCCACACCCCTCACTGTAACACTCTGATATACCCCACACCCCTCACTGTAACACTCTGATATATCCCACACCCCTCACTGTAAACACTCTGATATATCCCACACCCCTCACTGTAACACTCTGATATACCCCACACCCCTCACTGTAACACTCTGATATACCCCACATCTCTCTCTGTAACACTCTGATATATCCCACACCCCTCACTGTAAACACTCTGATATATCCCACACCCCTCACTGTAACACTCTGATATATCCCACAGCCCTCACTGTAACACTCTGATATATCCCACACCCCTCACTGTAACACTCTGATATATCCCACACCCCTCACTGTAACACTCTGATATACCCCACACCCCTCACTGTAACACTCTGATATATCCCACACCCCTCACTGTAACACACTGATATATCCCACACCCCTCACTGTAACACTCTGATATATCCCACACCCCTCACTGTAACACTCTGATATACCCCACACCCCTCACTGTAACACTCTGATATATCCCACACCCCTCACTGTAACACTCTGATATATCCCACACCCCTCACTGTAACACTCTGATATATCCCACACCCCTCACTGTAACACTCTGATATATCCCACACCCCTCACTGTAACACTCTGATATACCCCACATCTCTCTCTGTAACACTCTGATATATCCCACACCCCTCACTGTAAACACTCTGATATATCCCACACCCCTCACTGTAACACTCTGATATATCCCACAGCCCTCACTGTAACACTCTGATATATCCCACACCCCTCACTGTAACACTCTGATATACTCCACACCCCTCACTGTAACACTCTGATATATCCCACACCCCTCACTGTAACACTCTGATATATCCCACACCCCTCACTGTAACACTCTGATATATCCCACAGCCCTCACTGTAACACTCTGATATATCCCACACCCCTCACTGTAACACTCTGATATACTCCACACCCCTCACTGTAACACTCTGATATATCCCACACCCCTCACTGTAACACTCTGATATACTCCACACCCCTCACTGTAACACTCTGATATACCCCACACCCCTCACTGTAACACTCTGATATATCCCACACCCCTCACTGTAACACTCTGATATATCCCACACCCCTCACTGTAACACTCTGATATACCCCACACCCCTCACTGTAACACTCTGATATATCCCACACCCCTCACTGTAACACTCTGATATATCCCACACCCCTCACTGTAACACTCTGATATATCCCACACCCCTCACTGTAACACTCTGATATACCCCACACCCCTCACTGTAACACTCTGATATATCCCACACCCCTCACTGTAACACTCTGATATATCCCACACCCCTCACTGTAACACTCTGATATATCCCACACCCCTCACTGTAACACTCTGATATATCCCACACCCCTCACTGTAACACTCTGATATACCCCACACCCCTCACTGTAACACTCTGATATATCCCACACTCCTCACTGGAACACTCTGATATACCCCACACCCCTCACTGTAACACTCTGATATATCCCACACCCCTCACTGTAACACTCTGATATATCCCACACCCCTCACTGTAACACTCTGATATACCCCACACCCCTCACTGTAACACACTGATATATCCCACACCCCTCACTGTAACACTCTGATATATCCCACACCCCTCACTGTAACACTCTGATATATCCCACACCCCTCACTGTAACACTCTGATATATTCCACACCCCTCACTGTAACACTCTGATATATCCCACACCCCTCACTGTAACACTCTGATATATCCCACACCCCTCACTGTAACACTCTGATATATCCCACACCCCTCACTGTAACACTCTGATATATCCCACACCCCTCACTGTAACACTCTGATATATCCCACCCCCTCACTGTAACACTCTGATATATCCCACACCCCTCACTGTAACACTCTGATATACCCCACACCCCTCACTGTAACACTCCGATATATCCCACACCCCTCACTGTAACACTCTGATATATCCCACACCCCTCACTGTAACACTCTGATATATCCCACACCCCTCACTGTAACACTCTGATATATCCCACACCCCTCACTGTAACACTCTGATATATCCCACACCCCTCACTGTAACACTCTGATATATCCCACACCCCTCACTGTAACACTCTGATACAGCCCACACCCCTCACTGTAACACTCTGATATATCCCACACCCCTCACTGTAACACTCTGATATACCCCACACCCCTCACTGTAACACTCTGATATACCCCACACCCCTCACTGTAACACTCTGATATACCCCACACCCCTCACTGTAACACTCTGATATATCCCACACCCCTCACTGTAACACTCTGATATATCCCACACCCCTCACTGTAACACTCTGATATACCCCACACCCCTCACTGTAACACTCTGATATATCCCACACCCCTCACTGTAACACTCTGATATATCCCACACCCCTCACTGTAACACTCTGATATACCCCACACCCCTCACTGTAACACTCTGATATACCCCACACCCCTCACTGTAACACTCTGATATATCCCACACCCCTCACTGTAACACTCTGATATACCCCACACCCCTCACTGTAACACTCTGATATATCCCACACCCCTCACTGTAACACTCTGATATATCCCACACCCCTCACTGTAACACTCTGATATATCCCACACCCCTCACTGTAACACTCTGATATATCCCACACCCCTCACTGTAACACTCTGATATACCCCACACCCCTCACTGTAACACTCTGATATATCCCTCACCCCTCACTGTAACACTCTGATATATCCCACACCCCTCACTGTAACACTCTGATATATCCCACACCCCTCACTGTAACACTCTGATATACCCCTCACCCCTCACTGTAACACTCTGATATACCTCACACCCCTCACTGCAACACTCTGATATATCCCACACCCCTCACTGTAACACTCTGATATACCCCACACCCCTCACTGCAACACTCTGATATATCCCACACCCCTCACTGTAACACTCTGATACACCCCACACCCCTCACTGTAACACTCTGATATACCCCACACCCCTCACTGTAACACTCTGATATATCCCACACCCCTCACTGTAACACTCTGATATACCCCACACCCCTCACTGTAACACTGATATATCCCACACCCCTCACTGTAACACTCTGATATATCCCACACCCCTCACTGTAACACTCTGATATATCCCACGCCCCTCACTGTAACACTCTGATATATCCCACACCCCTCACTGTAACACTCTGATATATCCCACACCCCTCACTGTAACACTCTGATATATCCCACACCCCTCACTGTAACACTCTGATATACCCCACACCCCTCACTGTAACACTCTGATATACCCCACACCCCTCAGTGTAATACTCTGATATATCCCACACCCCTCACTGTAACACTCTGATATATCCCACATCCCTCACTGTAACACTCTGATATATCCCACACCCCTCACTGTAACACTCTGATATACCCCACACCCCTCACTGCAACACTCTGATATACCCCACACCCCTCACTGCAACACTCTGATATACCCCACACCCCTCACTGTAACACTCTGATATACCCCACACCCCTCACTGTAACACTCTGATATATCCCACACCCCTCACTGCAACACTCTGATATATCCCACACCCCTCACTGTAACACTCTGATATATCCCACACCCCTCACTGTAACACGGATATACCCCACACCCCTCACTGTAACACTCTGATATACCCCACACCCCTCACTGTAACACTCTGATATACCCCACACCCCTCACTGTAACACTCTGATATATCCCACACCCCTCACTGTAACACTCTGATATACCCCACACCCCTCACTGCAACACTCTGATATACCCCACACCCCTCACTGTAACACTCTGATATATCCCACACCCCTCACTGTAACACTCTGATATATCCCACACCCCTCACTGTAACACTCTGATATATCCCACACCCCTCACTGTAACACTCTGATATACCCCACACCCCTCACTGTAACACTCTGATATATCCCACACCCCTCACTGTAACACTCTGATATATCCCACACCCCTCACTGTAACACTCTGATATATCCCACACCCCTCACTGTAACACTCTGATATACCCCACACCCCTCACTGTAACACTCTGATATATCCCACACCCCTCACTGTAACACTCTGATATATCCCACACCCCTCACTGTAACACTCTGATATACCCCACACCCCTCACTGTAACACTCTGATATACCCCACACCCCTCACTGTAACACTCTGATATATCCCACACCCCTCACTGTAACACTCTGATATACCCCACACCCCTCACTGTAACACTCTGATATACCCCACACCCCTCACTGCAACACTCTGATATACCCCACACCCCTCACTGTAACACTCTGATATATCCCACACCCCTCACTGTAACACTCTGATATATCCCACACCCCTCACTGTAACACTCTGATATATCCCACACCCCTCACTGTAACACTCTGATATACCCCACACCCCTCACTGTAACACTCTGATATATCCCACACCCCTCACTGTAACACTCTGATATATCCCACACCCCTCACTGTAACACTCTGATATATCCCACACCCCTCACTGTAACACTCTGATATACTCCACACCCTCACTGTAACACTCTGATATATCCCACACCCCTCACTGTAACACTCTGATATATCCCACACCCCTCACTGTAACACTCTGATATATCCCACACCCCTCACTGTAACACTCTGATATATCCCACACCCCTCACTGTAACACTCTGATATACCCCACACCCCTCACTGTAACACTCTGATATATCCCACACCCCTCACTGTAACACTCTGATATATCCCACACCCCTCACTGTAACACTCTGATATACACCACACCCCTCACTGTAACATTCTGATATATCCCACGCCCCTCACTGTAACACTCTGATATATCCCACACCCCTCACTGTAACACTCTGATATACTCCACACCCCTCACTGTAACACTCTGATATATCCCACACCCCTCACTGTAACACTCTGATATATCCCACACCCCTCACTGTAACACTCTGATATACACCACACCCCTCACTGTAACACTCTGATATACACCACACCCCTCACTGTAACACTCTGATATACACCACACCCCTCACTGTAACACTCTGATATATCCCACACCCCTCACTGTAACACTCTGATATATCCCACACCCCTCACTGTAACACTCTGATATACCCCACACCCCTCACTGTAACACTCTGATATATCCCACACCCCTCACTGTAACACTCTGATATATCCCACACCCCTCACTGTAACACTCTGATATATCCCACACCCCTCACTGTAACACTCTGATATACTCCACACCCTCACTGTAACACTCTGATATATCCCACACCCCTCACTGTAACACTCTGATATATCCCACACCCCTCACTGTAACACTCTGATATATCCCACACCCCTCACTGTAACACTCTGATATATCCCACACCCCTCACTGTAACACTCTGATATACCCCACACCCCTCACTGTAACACTCTGATATATCCCACACCCCTCACTGTAACACTCTGATATATCCCACACCCCTCACTGTAACACTCTGATATACACCACACCCCTCACTGTAACATTCTGATATATCCCACGCCCCTCACTGTAACACTCTGATATATCCCACACCCCTCACTGTAACACTCTGATATACTCCACACCCCTCACTGTAACACTCTGATATATCCCACACCCCTCACTGTAACACTCTGATATATCCCACACCCCTCACTGTAACACTCTGATATACACCACACCCCTCACTGTAACACTCTGATATATCCCACACCCCTCACTGTAACACTCTGATATACACCACACCCCTCACTGTAACACTCTGATATATAACACACCCCTCACTGTAACACTCTGATGTATCCCACACCCCTCACTGTAACACTCTGATATATCCCACACCCCTCACTGTAACACTCTGATATACACCACACCCCTCACTGTAACACTCTGATATACACCACACCCCTCACTGTAACACTCTGATATACACCACACCCCTCACTGTAACACTCTGATATACACCACACCCCTCACTGTAACACTCTGATATACACCACACCCCTCACTGTAACACTCTGATATACACCACACCCCTCACTGTAACACTCTGATATACACCACACCCCTCACTGTAACACTCTGATATACACCACACCCCTCACTGTAACACTCTGATATACACCACACCCCTCACTGTA
The DNA here is from genome assembly GCF_035084215.1 of Heptranchias perlo. Lineage (NCBI taxonomy): Eukaryota > Metazoa > Chordata > Chondrichthyes > Hexanchiformes > Hexanchidae > Heptranchias > Heptranchias perlo. The sequence goes on along the minus strand of NW_027139691.1, from coordinate 58,791 downwards.
ACACTCTGATATACACCACACCCCTCACTGTAACACTCTGATATACACCACACCCCTCACTGTAACACTCTGATATACACCACACCCCTCACTGTAACACTCTGATATACACCACACCCCTCACTGTAACACTCTGATATATCCCACACCCCTCACTGTAACACTCTGATATATCCCACACCCCTCACTGTAACACTCTGATCTACCCCACAACCTTCAGTGTTTGATGGGACAGTGTCGAGGGAGCTTTACTCTGTATCTAACCCTGTACCTGCCCTGGGAGTGTTTGATGGGACAGTGTAGAGGGAGCTTTACTCTGTATCTAACCCTGTACCTGCCCTGGGAGTGTTTGATGGGACAGTGTAGAGGGAGCTTTACTCTGTATCTAACCCTGTACCTGCCCTGGGAGTGTTTGATGGGACAGTGTAGAGGGAGCTTTGCTCTGTATCTAACCCTGTACCTGCCCTGGGATTGTTTGATGGGACAGTGTAGAGGGAGCTTTACTCTGTATCTAACCCTGTACCTGCCCTGGGAGTGTTTGATGGGACAGTGTAGAGGGAGCTTTACTCTGTATCTAACCCTGTACCTGCCCTGGGAGTGTTTGATGGGACAGTGTAGAGGGAGCTTTACTCTGTATCTAACCCTGTACCTGCCCTGGGAGTGTTTGATGGGACAGTGTAGAGGGAGCTTTACTCTGTATCTAACCCTGTACCTGCCCTGGGAGTGTTTGATGGGACAGTGTAGAGGGAGCTTTACTCTGTATCTAACCCTGTACCTGCCCTGGGACTGTTTGATGCTCACACTTGATGTTCTACTCACCACCTCTCCCTCCGTGTTTTTTCTTCTCTTCCTTCTCCTCTGATGTGCAGTCACCTCCCTACCTCAGCCAGGAGACCCAGGCTCCGGCCCCGGCCCAGTCCCAGGCCCTACCAACAAGGGATCCAAGCGAGCGGCCTCCCTGTACGTCAACGGAGGCACCCCGTCGAGCTGCGTCCAGAGCGTGCCCGGGTCGCTTCCACCTCCGCCGCCCGTCTGCAAGTCGCCGGGCGCCCGGCCGGAGAAGATGCGTCTGAGCTCGACCCCGTCTGTCTGCACCGGCGGCAGCTACAAGTCGGCAGCCTCCCAGATCCCGGCCGCTGCCAGCGACGGTGAGTTACCGCGGCCCCCCGCCCCATCACTTTGCCTCGACCGTCGGCCGACGGGGACTTCCAACCCGGGACGGCGCTGGGTCTCGAGCCCCCTGCTCCATGGGCCCATAATCTAAGGCCGGCCCCTCCCAGAGCAGCGCCGGGGGAGCGCGGTAATGGCGGATGTCAGACAGAAGGCTCTTGATAAAGTGCCACATGAGAGGCTTCTTGCAAAATGAAAAATTAAGGCTCACCAGATGAAATTTGCCCGGCTGGAGGATGGGGTAAGCGGCTGATGACAGAGAGTAGTGTTAAATGGCGGGTAAAGAAGTTTCTCCTGAATTCCCCGATTGGATTTGTTTGTGACTCTCTATTATTGATGGCCCGTCACCCACCAACCCGTCCACCGCCCCACCCCCCCCCCCGAGGGAACTCCCTTCTCTTCCAAAATCAAAGTGATCTGGACACAAGTACAAGGTAAATTTGCCGACGTTGTCAAATTAGGGGCCATGAGCAAGAGAATACGGGCACGGTTTGACGCCAAGAAATGGGAAGTCGGACGTTTTGGGAGAGTTAGCGAGGGGGAGTCTCGATGGGAAAATGCTTTAGGTTGTGGAGGGACAGAGTGCGGTGTGGAGTAGCAGAAGGATCCGCAGGCAGATTAACAGCCTGACAGGCCACGTTGTGGACCCTCCCCCCATGGCCGTGGCCATCTCTGTCCCAGCCGATAGCAGGGGGAGGGCGGGGGGTTAGTCCCACAGGGCGGGAGGGTTTTATGGTCCGGAGTTGCGGTCTCCGGGAGGTGGGGCTCGATCCTGACTCCGAATCCAGGGTGGGTTGGTCATCGGGGGGCTCAGTCATTAGGGGGTTCAGGGGGTCAGGGGTCAATTCGGGGGTCGGAGATCGTAGGGGAGGGGGCGGGGTCCGCTGCAGCTAGGCCCGTTGAGCCTGGGGAGGTCACTCCCGCTCCTCTGGCTGTGCTTTTAAGGCACGGACCTGCAGTTCTGAGCCTTCTCGCCTCCTCTCACATGGCGTGAGGGAGAAGGCTCCAGAATCCCGGTCCCCAGGGGTTAAAAGCAAACAAAAAAACGTTAAAAATGGAGGCCCGCAGCCTCCTAGAAAGCATTCACTGACCGACCCGCCTCCGAAGAGCTGGTCAATCGCCTGCCCCTCGTCCCGCCTCCTTTAAAACCGGAAGTGGGCGACTTGGGGGGCGGGTTTTAGATTTAAACATTTTTTACTGTCCCCGGCTCGCTGCCAACCCATGTTTGTCCCATTTAAAATCACGTCCAAAAGCAAGGGAGTTATGCTAAACCTTTATAAAACACTGGTTAGGCCTCAGCTGGACTATTGTGACCAATTCTGGGCACCGCACTTTAGGAAGGATGTGAAGGCCTCGGAGAGGGTGCGGAGGAGATTTGCCAGAATGGTTCCAGGGATGAGGGACTCCAGTTGTGTGGAGAGACTGGAGAATCTGGGATTGTTCTCCTCAGAGCAGAGAAGGTTAAGGGGAGATTTGATCGAGGGGTTCAAAATCAGGAAGGGTTTTGATGGAGTAAATAAGGAGAAACCGTTTCCAGTGGGCAGGAGGGTCGGTGACCAAAGGACACGGATTTAAGATAATCGGGAAAAGAACCAGAGGGGGAGATGAGGAGATATTTTTTACGCAGCGAGTTGTTCTGATCTGGAATTCACTGCCTGAAAGGGAATAACTTTCGAAAGGGAATTGGATAAATACTTGAAGGGGAAAAATTTGCAGGGCTAAAGGGAAAGTAGGACGAATTGGATAGATCTTTCCTCAGCGGCAGTACAGGCACAATGGGCCGAATGGCCTTTAACACAAGGGGCGACTGAGGCAGAGGCTGTAACATCTCAAAGGAATGGACGGAGGTTTGGAAGGAAAGAATCAGGAAAGTTACAGGGAAATTGGACAAGAGACGAGAGCTCCCACGAAGAGCTAGCCCAGGCACAATGGGCAGAACGGCCTCCTTCTGTGCTGTATTGTCTGCGACAGTCGGAGGTGCCGTCTTTCAGATGAGACTTTAAACCGAGGCCCTTAGTGCCTTTCTGGTGGACGTTAAAGACGCCAGAATGGATATCTGTACACGGACTGGTGTCTCTCAGTCCCTCTCTCTCAGGGAGATATCTGTACACTGACTGGTGTCTCTCAGTCCCTCTCTCTCAGGGAGATATCTGTACACTGACTGGTGTCTCTCAGTCCCCTTTCTCAGGGAGATATCTGTACACGGACTGGTGTCTCTCAGTCCCTCTCTCTCAGGGAGATATCTGTACACTGACTGGTGTCTCTCAGTCCCTCTCTCTCAGGGACATATCTGTACACGGACTGGTGTCTCTCAGTCCCCTCTCTCTCAGGGAGATATCTGTACACTGACTGGTGTCTCTCAGTCCCTCTCTCTCAGGGAGATATCTGTACACTGACTGGTGTCTCTCAGTCCCTCTCTCTCAGGGAGATATCTGTACACTGACTGGTGTCTCTCAGTCCCTCTCTCTCAGGGAGATATCTGTACACTGACTGGTGTCTCTCAGTCCCTCTCCCTCAGGGAGATATCTGTACACTGACTGGTGTCTCTCAGTCCCTCTCTCTCAGGGAGATATCTGTACACTGACTGGTGTCTCTCAGTCCCTCTCTCTCAGGGAGATATCTGTACACGGACTGGTGTCTCTCAGTCCCCTCTCCCTCAGGGAGATATCTGTACACTGACTGGTGTCTCTCAGTCCCTCTCTCTCAGGGAGATATCTGTACACTGACTGGTGTCTCTCAGTCCCTCTCTCCCTCAGGGAGATATCTGTACACTGACTGGTGTCTCTCAGTCCCCTCTCTCTCAGGGAGATATCTGTACACTGACTGGTGTCTCTCAGTCCCTCTCTCTCAGGGAGATATCTGTACACTGACTGGTGTCTCTCAGTCCCTCTCTCTCAGGGAGATATCTGTACACTGACTGGTATCTCTCAGTCCCCTCTCTCTCAGGGAGATATCTGTACACTGACTGGTGTCTCTCAGTCCCTCTCTCTCAGGGAGATATCTGTACACGGACTGGTGTCTCTCAGTCCCTCTCTCTCAGGGAGATATCTGTACACTGACTGGTGTCTCTCAGTCCCTCTCTCTCAGGGAGATATCTGTACACTGACTGGTGTCTCTCAGTCCCTCTCTCTCAGGGAGATATCTGTACACTGACTGGTGTCTCTCAGTCCCTCTCTCTCAGGGAGATATCTGTACACTGACTGGTGTCTCTCAGTCCCTCTCTCTCAGGGAGATATCTGTACACTGACTGGTGTCTCTCAGTCCCCTCTCTCTCAGGGAGATATCTGTACACTGACTGGTGTCTCTCACTCCCTCTCCCTCAGGGAGATATCTGTACACTGACTGGTGTCTCTCAGTCCCCTCTCTCTCAGGGAGATATCTGTACACTGACTGGTGTCTCTCAGTCCCCTCTCTCTCAGGGAGATATCTGTACACTGACTGGTGTCTCTCAGTCCCTCTCCCTCAGGGAGATATCTGTACACTGACTGGTGTCTCTCAGTCCCTCTCCCTCAGGGAGATATCTGTACACTGACTGGTGTCTCTCAGTCCCTCTCCCTCAGGGAGATATCTGTACACTGACTGCTGTCTCTCAGTCCCTCTCTCTCAGGGAGATATCTGTACACGGACTGGTGTCTCTTAGTCCCTCTCTCTCAGGGAGATATCTGTACACTGACTGGTGTCTCTCAGTCCCTCTCTCTCAGGGAGATATCTGTACACTGACTGGGGTCTCTCAGTCCCTCTCTCTCAGGGAGATATCTGTACACTGACTGGTGTCTCTCAGTCCCTCTCTCTCAGGGAGATATCTGTACACTGACTGGTGTCTCTCAGTCCCTCTCTCTCAGGGAGATATCTGTACACTGACTGGTGTCTCTCAGTCCCTCTCTCTCAGGGAGATATCTGTACACTGACTGGTGTCTCTCAGTCCCTCTCTCTCAGGGAGATATCTGTACACTGACTGGTGTCTCTCAGTCCCCTCTCTCTCAGGGAGATATCTGTACACTGACTGGTGTCTCTCAGTCCCTCTCTCTCAGGGAGATATCTGTACACTGACTGGGATCTCTCAGTCCCTCTCTCTCAGGGAGATATCTGTACACTGACTGGGATCTCTCAGTCCCTCTCTCTCAGGGAGATATCTGTACACTGACTGGGATCTCTCAGTCCCCTCTCTCTCAAAGCGGGGTCTTTGATATGACAGTCAATACTCAGCCACTCAAACCAAAAATGCATGAGTTTGAGACAGAGGCAAATGAGGCATAACAAGATTGAAGTTCTCACAATTGTTTTGCACTTGGAATAAGGCCGACCTTTGACCCACCTCTGATGGACCGTGGAAACTATGCAGGCAGCTTGTTTAAAGTATTTAGAGTTTCGGCCCTCACCCCCCCCCCCCCCTGCCTCTAACCCTGTTTTCTCTCAATACCTGTTGGAGATACGCTGTTTTTGAACAGAAACAAGCTCGTTTCGTCTCCTGAGCCAGGCGCACATCTGCGCGGGAGGAAGCCTGGGGCCTGGGCCTGGACAGGAAGGTTTAGTTGCCAGGAAACCAAGGTTTATTTGGGGGCTTATGTCATCTGGTTGGCTCTCGCCCAACAGAGAGCTCAAAGCACATCTCCCAGGCTCCCTCTGCATGGTTACCCCAGAGCACTGGATTCTGGGAGCGTGCAGCTGGATTTGGAGACTGGTTCAATGTAGGCCTCGGGCCTATAGCTGTGAGGTGGCCCATCTCCGCACTTATCTGTTGCTGAAACCCTCATCTGTGCCTCTGTCCCCTCCAGACTCTCCTATTCCAATGCTCCCCTGTCCGGCCTCCCACCTTTCACCCTGCGTAAACTCCAGCTCATCCAAAACTCTGCCCGCCCCCCCTCCCCGTATCCTAACTCGCACCGAGTCCCGTTCACCCATCACCCCGATGTGCTCGCTGACCTACATCGGCTCCCGGTCCTGCAACGCCTCGATTTTAAAATTCTCATCCTCGTGTTCAAATCCCTCCATGGCCCTCGCCCCCCCCTCACTCTCTCTGTGACCTCCTCCAGCCCTGACAACCCTCCGAGATCTCTGCGCTCCTCCAATTCTGGCCTCTTGCGCATCCCCGCCGATTTCCATCGCTCCACCATTGGCGGCCGTGCCTTCAGCCGCCTCGGCCCTAAGCTCTGGAATTCCCTCCCTAAACCTCTCCGCCTCTCTCTCTCCTCCTTTAAGACGCTCCTTAAAACCTCCCTCTTTGACCGAGCTTTTGGTCACCTGTCCTAACATCTCCTTATGTGCCTCGGTGTCAAATTTTGTCTGATTTACGCTCCTGGGAAGAACCCTGGGACATTTTACTACGTTAAAGGTGCTATATTTCTGTAATTTCCTGGGTTGTCAAAATGTCAAGGAGCAGGGAAATGGATGAGGCCTCTCTCACCTCTCGCTAGAGGCCCAAATAGTCAACCATGGACTTGGAGGGAGAGGTTACTGAGTAAGAAGATGGGACACAGAATCACAGGAAGGGTGTCTGTGCCTTGACAGGGGGAGCCAAGGAATATCCCGGGATTTCAATTGGAGCAGAGGTGAAACAGGTGGGGTCTGTTTTCCCCGGGAGAGGAGACCGAGGGGATCGAACCGAAGTTTTCGGGATTGGGAGGGGGGTTGGGTAAATCTGATCTGGGGTGGATTGTTCAAATCTCGCAGTGGGGAGTTGGAGGGGGGGGGCGGGGGTCGCAGGGTGAAAATGAGGGGATTGGGAGCGGGAAGGGATGTTCTGGAGAACGTTCTCACCCAAAGGGAAAGTTAATGGGCAAGAGGCAATGAAGTGGGCGGTGTAAATGAGGTCAAAGGGCAAATTGATGGGATTCTGAAGAGAGAGAGAGAGAAGGAGGATTGAGGGATATGGGGAGAAGGTGGGTGGGTGGGATTGAGAGATATGGGGAGAAGGTGGGCAGGTGGGATTGAGGGATATGGGGAGAAGGTGGGCAGGTGGGATTGAGGGATATGGGGAGAAGGTGGGTCAGTGGGATTGAGGGATATGGGGAGAAGGTGGGCAGGTGGGATTGAGGGATATGGGGAGAAGGTGGGTCAGTGGGATTGAGGGATATGGGGAGAAGGTGGGCAGGTGGGATTGAGGGATATGGGGAGAAGGTGGGCAGGTGGGATTGAGGGATATGGGGAGAAGGTGGGCGGGTGGGATTGAGGGATATGGGGAGAAGGTGGGCACGTGGGATTGAGGGATATGGGGAGAAGGTGGGCAGGTGGGATTGAGGGATATGGGGAGAAGGTGGGCAGGTGGGATTGCGGGATATGGGGAGAAGGTGGGTCGGTGGGATTGAGGGATCTGGGGAGAAGGTGGGCAGGTGCGATTGAGGGATATGGGGAGAAGGTGGGCAGGTGGGATTGAGGGATATGGGGAGAAGGTGGGATTGAGGGATATGGGGAGAAGGTGGGTAGGTGGGATTGAGGGATATGGGGATAAGGTGGGTCGGTGGGATTGAGGGATATGGGGAGAAGGTGGGTAGGTGGGATTGAGGGATATGGGGAGAAGGTGGGTAGGTGGGATTGAGGGATATGGGGAGAAGGTGGGTAGGTGGGATTGAGGGATACGGGGAGGTGGGATTGAGGGATATGGGGAGAAGGTGGGTAGGTGGGATTGAGGGATATGGGGAGGTGGGATTGAGGGATATGGGGAGAAGGTGGGTCAGTGGGATTGAGGGATATGGGGAGAAGGTGGGTAGGTGGGATTGAGGGATACGGGGGAGAAGGTGGGTCGGTGAGATTGGGGGATACGGGGAGAAGGTGGGTCGGTGGGATTGAGGGATATGGAGAGAAGGTGGGTCGGTGGGATTGAGGAGTATGGGGAGAAGGTGGGATTGAGGGATATGAGGAGAAGGTGGGTGGGTGGGATTGAGGGATACGGGGGAGAAGGTGGGTAGGTGGGATTGGGGGATTTGGGGAGAAGGTGGGTCGGTGGGATTGAGGGATATGGGGAGAAGGTGGGTAGGTGGGATTGAGGGATATGGGGAGAAGGTGGGTCGGTGGGATTGAGGAATATGGGGAGAAGGTGGGTAGGTGGGATTGAGGGATATGGGGAGAAGGTGGGTCGGTGGGATTGAGGGATATGGGGAGAAGGTGGGTAGGTGGGATTGAGGGATATGGGGAGAAGGTGGGTCGGTGGGATTGAGGAATATGGGGAGAAGGTGGGTAGGTGGGATTGAGGAATATGGGGAGAAGGTGGGTAGGTGGGATTGGGGGATTTGGGGAGAAGGTGGGTCGGTGGGATTGAGGGATACGGGGAGAAGGTGGGATTGAGGGATATGGGGAGAAGGTGGGTCGGTGGGATTGAGGGATATGGGGAGAAGGTGGGTGGGTGGGATTGAGGGATACGGGGAGAAGGTGGGTAGGTGGGATTGAGGGATATGGGGAGAAGGTGGGATTGAGCGATATGGGGAGAAGGTGGGCGGGTGGGATTGAGGGATACGGGGAGAAGGTGGGTCGGTGGGATTGAGGGATATGGGGAGAAGGTGGGTAGGTGGGATTGAGGGATATGGGGAGAAGGTGGGTTGGTGGGATTGAGGGATACGGGGAGAAGGTGGGTCGGTGGGATTGAGGGATATGGGGAGAAGGCGGGTAGGTGGGATTGAGGGATACGGGGAGAAGGTGGGTCGGTGGGATTGAGGGATATGGGGAGAAGGTGGGTAGGTGGGATTGAGGGATACGGGGAGAAGGTGGGATTTGAGGGATTATGGGGAGAAGGTGGGTGGGTGGGATTGAGGGATATGGGGAGAAGTAGGTGGGTGGGATTGAGGGATATGGGGAGAAGTTGGGTAGGTGGGATTGAGGGATACGGGGAGAAGGTGGGTCGGTGGGATTGAGGGATACGGGGAGAAGGTGGGTCGGTGGGATTGAGGGATATGGGGAGAAGGTGGGTAGGTGGGATTGAGGGATATGGGGAGAAGGTGGGTAGGTAGGATTGAGGGATACGGGGGAGAAGGTGGGTGGGTGGGATTGAGGAATATGGGGAGAAGGTGGGTAGGTGGGATTGAGGGATATGGGGAGAAGGTGGGTAGGTGGGATTGAGGGATATGGGGAGAAGGTGGGTAGGTGGGATTGAGGGATACGGGGGAGAAGGTGGGTAGGTGGGATTGAGGGATACGGGGGAGAAGGTGGGTAGGTGGGATTGGGGGATTCGGGGAGAAGGTGGGTCGGTGGGATTGAGGGATACGGGGAGAAGGTGGGTAGGTGGGATTGAGGGATACGGGGGAGAAGGTGGGTAGGTGGGATTGAGGGATATGGGGAGAAGGTGGGTCGGTGGGATTGAGGGATATGGGGAGAAGGTGGGTCGGTGGGATTGAGGGATACGGGGAGAAGGTGGGTAGGTGGGATTGAGGGATACGGGGAGAAGGTGGGTCGGTGGGATTGAGGGATATGGGGAGAAGGTGGGTGGGTGGGATTGAGGGATATGGGGAGGTGGGATTGAGGGATACGGGGAGAAGGTGGGATTTGAGGGATTAGGGGGAGAAGGTGGGTCGGTGGGATTGAGGGATATGGGGAGAAGGTGGGTAGGTGGGATTGAGGGATATGGTGAGAAGGTGGGTAGATGGGATTGAGAGATATGGGGAGAAGGTGGGTCGGTGGGATTGAGGGATATGGGGAGAAGGTGGGTCGGTGGGATTGAGGGATATGGGGAGAAGGTGGGTGGGTGGGATTGAGGGATATGGGGAGAAGGTGGGTAGGTGGGATTGAAGGGTATGGGGAGAAGGTGGGATTTGAGGGATTATGGGGAGAAGGTGGGTCGGTGGGATTGAGGGATATGGGGAGAAGGTGGGTTTTGAGGGATTATGGGGAGAAGGTGGGTCGGTGGGATTGAGGGATATGGGGAGAAGGTGGGATTTGAGGGATTATGGGGAGAAGGTGGGATTTGAGGGATTATGGGGAGAAGGTGGGTCGGTGGGATTGAGGGATACGGGGAGAAGGTGGGTCGGTGGGATTGAGGGATATGGGGAGAAGGCGGGTCGGTGGGATTGAGGGATATGGGGAGAAGGTGGGTAGGTGGGATTGAGGGATACGGGGAGAAGGTGGGTAGGTGGGATTGAGGGATACGGGGAGAAGGTGGGTAGGTGGGATTGAGGGATACGGGGAGAAGGTGGGTAGGTGGGATTGAGGGATATGGGGAGAAGGTGGGTCGGTGGGATTGAGGGATATGCGGAGAAGGCGGGTTGGTGGGATTGTGGGATATGGGGAGAAGGTGGGATTTGAGGGATTATGGGGAGAAGGTGGGATTTGAGGGATAATGGGGAGAAGGTGGGTCGGTGGGATTGAGGGATACGGGGAGAAGGTGGGTAGGTGGGATTGAAGGGTATGGGGAGAAGGTGGGTGGGTGGGATTGAGGGATATGGGGAGAAGGTGGGTCGGTGGGATTGAGGGATATGGGGAGAAGGTGGGTAGGTGGGATTGAGGGATATGGGGAGAAGGTGGGATTGAGGGATATGGGGAGATGGTGGGTGGGTGGGATTGAGGGATATGGGGAGAAGGCGGGATTTGAGGGATATGGTGAGAAGGTGGGTCGGTGGGATTGAGGGATATGGGGAGAAGGTGGGATTGAGGGATATGGGGAGAAGGTGGGTCGGTGGGATTGCGGGATATGGGGAGAAGGTGGGATTGAGGGATATGGGGAGAAGGTGGGTGGGTGGGATTGAGGGCTATGGGGAGAAGGTGGGATTGAGGGATATGGGGAGAAGGTGGGTCGGTGGGATTGCGGGATATGGGGAGAAGGTGGGATTGAGGGATATGGGGAGAAGGTGGGTGGGTGGGATTGAGGGATATGGGGAGAAGGTGGGATTGAGGGATATGGGGAGAAGGTGGGTCGGTGGGATTGCGGGATATGGGGAGAAGGTGGGATTGAGGGATATGGGGAGAAGGTGGGTCGGTGGGATTGAGGGATATGGGGAGAAGGCGGGATTTGAGGGATATGGGGAGAAGGTGGGTCGGTGGGATTGAGGGATATGGGGAGAAGGTGGGATTGAGGGATATGGGGAGAAGGTGGGTAGGTGGGATTGAGGGATATGGGGAGAAGGCGGGATTTGAGGGATATGGGGAGAAGGTGGGTCGGTGGGATTGAGGGATATGGGGAGAAGGTGCGATTGAGGGATATGGGGAGAAGGTGGGTAGGTGGGATTGAGGGATATGGGGAGAAGGTGGGTCGGTGGGATTGCGGGATATGGGGAGAAGGTGGGATTGAGGGATATGGGGAGAAGGTGAGTAGGTGGGATTGAGGGATATGGGGAGAAGGTGAGTAGGTGGGATTGAGGGATATGTGAAGAAGGTGAGTAGGTGGGATTGAGGGATATGGGAAGAAGGTGAGTAGGTGGGATTGAGGGATATGGGAAGAAGGTGAGTAGGTGGGACTGAGGGATATGGGAAGAAGGTGAGTAGGTGGGATTTGAGGGATATGGGGAGAAGGTGGGTAGGTGGGATTGAGGGATATGGGGAGAAGGTGGGTAGGTGGGACTTGAGGGATATGGGGAGAAGGTGGGTAGGTGGGATTGAGGGATATGGGGAGAAGGTGGGTCGGTGGGATTGAGGGATACGGGGAGAAGGTGAGTAGGTGGGATTGAGGGATATGGGGAGAAGGTGAGTAGGTGGGATTGAGGGATATGGGAAGAAGGTGAGTAGGTGGGACTGAGGGATATGGGAAGAAGGTGAGTAGGTGGGATTCAGGGATATGGGGAGAAGGTGGGTAGGTGGGATTTGAGGGATATGGGGAGAAGGTGGGTAGGTGGGATTGAGGGATATGGGGAGAAGGTGGGTCGGTGGGATTGAGGGATATGGGGAGAAGGTGAGTAGGTGGGACTGAGGGATATGGGAAGAAGGTGAGTAGGTGGGATTGAGGGATATGGGGAGAAGGTGGGATTTGAGGGATATGGGGAGAAGGTGAGTAGGTGGGACTGAGGGATATGAGGAGAAGATGAGTAGGTGGGATTGAGGGATATGGGGAGAAGGTGGGTAGGTTGGATTTGAGGGATATGGGGAGAAGGTGGGATTTGAGGGATATGGGGAGAAGGTGGGTCGGTGAGATTGAGGGATATGGGGAGAAGGTGGGTCGGTGGGATTGAGGGATACGGGGAGAAGGTGGGTCGGTGAGATTGAGGGATATGGGGAGAAGGTGGGTCGGTGGGATTGAGGGATATGGGGAGAAGGTGGGTAGGTGGGATTGAGGGATATGGGGAGAAGGTGGGTCGGTGGGATTGAGGGATATGGGGAGAAGGTGGGTAGGTGGGATTGAGGGATACGGGGAGAAGGTGGGTCGGTGGGATTGAGGGATATGGGGAGAAGGTGAGTAGGTGGGATTGAGGGATATGGGAGAAAGGTGGGTAGGTGGGATTGAGGGATATGGGGAGAAGGTGGGTCGGTGGGATTGAGGGATATGGGGAGAAGGTGAGTAGGTGGGATTGAGGGATATGGGGAGAAGGTGGGTCGGTGGGATTGAGGGATATGGGGAGAAGGTGGGTAGGTGGGACTGAGGGATATGGGGAGAAGGTGAGTCGGTGGGATTTGAGGGATATGGGGAGAAGGTGGGGGTGGGATTGAGGGATATGGAGAGAAGGTGGGTAGGTGGGACTGAGGGATATGGGGAGAAGGTGGGTAGGTGGGACTGAGGGATATGGGGAGAAGGTGAGTAGGTGGGATTTGAGGGATATGGGGAGAAGGTGGGTAGGTGGGACTGAGGGATATGGGGAGAAGGTGAGTAGGTGGGATTTGAGGGATATGGGGAGAAGGTGGGTCGGTGGGACTGAGGGATATGGGGAGAAGGTGAGTCGGTGGGATTGAGGGATATGGGGAGAAGGTGGGTCGGTGGGATTGAGGGATATGGGGAGAAGGTGAGTAGGTGGGACTGAGGGATATGGGGAGAAGGTGAGTAGGTGGGATTGAGGGATATGGGGAGAAGGTGGGTCGGTGGGACTGAGGGATATGGGGAGAAGGTGGGTAGGTGGGACTGAGGGATATGGGGAGAAGGTGAGTAGGTGGGATTTGAGGGATATGGGGAGAAGGTGGGTAGGTGGGACTGAGGGATATGGGGAGAAGTTGAGTAGGTGGGATTTGAGGGATATGGGGAGAAGGTGGGTAGGTGGGACTGAGGGATATGGGGAGAAGGTGAGTAGGTGGGATTGAGGGATATGGGGAGAAGGTGGGTCGGTGGGATTGAGGGATATGGGGAGAAGGTGAGTAGGTGGGACTGAGGGATATGGGGAGAAGGTGGGTCGGTGGGACTGAGGGATATGGGGAGAAGGTGGGTCGGTGGGACTGAGGGATATGGGGAGAAGGTGGGTCGGTGGGACTGAGGGCGTGCCACCGGACTGGCTGAGGTGGGCTTTAACTGCACTAACTGCTCTCTCTCTCTCTCTCTCTGCTCTGCTTCTCCATTCCTCCTCTCCTGTCCTCCTCCCTGCCTCTCCCTCAGACGTCTGTGCCACGCTGCTGCTCAGCTGCCTCTTCTGCCAGTTCTCCGACTGCTGCCAGCTGCTCCCCGCCCTGTGCCTGGACTGGCTCTGCTGCTGCCTGTGCCTGCCGTGCCAGGCCTGGGGCGCCCACCAGCGGGACAGGGTGTGCGACTGCCGGTGCGGCTGCCAGGCCGACTACTCCGTGTTCGACGCATGCCAGCAGACCAGCGAGTGTCTAGACCTGGCCCTGGAGATCTCCGAGCTCTGCTATCACTGAGTAACTGCTCCGACTGACTAACTAACAGCGGGGAGCGGGGAGAGAGGGGGGAGGGAGAAAGACCAGCGAGAGGTGGAGCAAAGGACGTGGTTGTAGAATTGTAGGGCGCAAAAACAGGCCCTTCGGCCCATCATGCCTGTAACACTCTCTGATATATCCCACACCCCTCACTGTAACACTCTGATATATCCCACACCCCTCACTGTAACACTCTGATATATCCCACACCCCTCACTGTAACACTCTGATATATCCCACACCCCTCACTGTAACACTCTGATATATCCCACACCCCACACTGTAACACTCTGATATATCCCACACCCCTCACTGTAACACTCTGATATATCCCACACCCCTCACTGTAACACTCTGATATACCCCACACCCCTCACTGTAACACACTGATATATCCCACACCCCTCACTGTAACTCTCTGATATATCCCACACCCCTCACTGTAACACTCTGATATATCCCACACCCCTCACTGTAACACTCTGATATATCCCACACCCCTCACTGTAACACTCTGATATACCCCACACCCCTCACTGTAACACTCTGATATATCCCACACCCCTCACTGTAACACTCTGATATATCCCACACCCCTCACTCCAACACTCTGATATACCCCACACCCCTCACTGGAACACTCTGATATATCCCACACCCCTCAATGTAACACTCTGATATATCCCACACCCCTCACTGTAACACTCTGATATACCCCACACCCCTCACTGTAACACTCTGATATATCCCACACCCCTCACTGTAACACTCTGATATATCCCACACCCCTCACTGTAACACTCTGATATACCCCACACCCCTCACTGTAACACTCGGATATATCCCACACCCCTCACTGTAACACTCTGATATATCCCACACCCCTCACTGTAACACTCTGATATATCCCACACCCCTCACTGTAACACTCTGATATACCCCACACCCCTCACTGTAACACTCTGATACACCCTACACCCCTCACTGTAACACTCTGATATACCCCACACCCCTCACTGTAACACTCTGATATATCCCACACTCCTCACTGGAACACTCTGATATATCCCACACCCCTCACTGTAACACTCTGATATATCCCACACCCCTCACTGTAACACTCTGATATATCCCACACCCCTCACTGTAACACTCTGATATATCCCACACCCCTCACTGTAAAACTCTGATATACCCCACACCCCTCACTGTAACACTCTGATATACCCCACACCCCTCACTGTAACACTCTGATATATCCCACACCCCTCACTGTAACACTCTGATATATCCCACACACCTCACTGTAACACTCTGATATATCCCACACCCCTCACTGTAACACGCTGATATATCCCACACCCCTCACTGTAACACTCTGATATTTCCCACACCCCTCACTGTAACACACTGATATACCCCACACCCCTCACTGTAACACTCTGATATACCCCACACACCTCACTGTAACACTCTGATATATCCCACACCCCTCAATTTAACACTCTGATATACCCCACACCCCTCACTGGAACACTCTGATATATCCCACACCCCTCACTGTAACACTCTGATATATCCCACACCCCTCACTGTAACACTCTGATATATCCCACACCCCCCACTGGAACACTCTGATATACCCCACATCCCTCACTGTAACACTCTGATATACCCCACACCCCTCACTGTAACACTCTGATATACCCCACACCCCTCACTGTAACACTCTGATATATCCCACACCCCTCACTGTAACACTCTGATATACCCCACACCCCTCACTGTAACACTCTGATATATCGCACACCCCTCACTGTAACACTCTGATATATCCCACACCCCTCACTGTAACACTCTGATATATCCCACACCCCTCACTGGAACACTCCGATATATCCCACACCCCTCACTGTAACACTCTGATATATCCCACACCCCTCACTGTAACACTCTGATATATCCCACACCCCTCACTGTAACACTCTGATATATCCCACACCCCTCACTGGAACACTCTGATATATCCCACACCCCTCACTGTAACACTCTGATATATCCCACACCCCTCACTGGAACACTCTGATATATCCCACACCCCTCACTGTAACACTCTGATATATCCCACACCCCTCACTGTAACACTCCGATATATCCCACACCCCTCACTGTAACACACTGATATATCCCACACCCCTCACTGTAACACTCTGATATATCCCACACCCCTCACTGGAACACTCCGATATATCCCACACCCCTCACTGTAACACACTGATATATCCCACACCCCTCACTGTAACACTCTGATATATCGCACACCCCTCACTGGAACACTCTCTGATATATCCGACACCACTCACTGTAACACTCTGATATATCCCACACCCCTCACTGCAACACTCTGATATATCCCACACCCCTCACTGTAACACTCTGATATATCCCACACCCCTCACTGTAACACTCTGATATATCCCACACCCCTCACTGTAACACTCTGATATACCCCACACCCCTCACTGTAACACTCTGATATATCCCATAGCCCTCACTGTAACACTCTGATATATCCCACACCCCTCACTGTAACACTCTGATATATCCCACACCTCTCACTGTAACACTCTGATATATCCCACACCCCTCACTGTAACACTCTGATATACCCCATACCCCTCACTGTAACACTCTGATATATCCCACACCCCTCACTGTAACACTCTGATATACCCCATACCCCTCACTGTAACACTCTGATATATCCCACACCCCTCACTGTAACACTCTGATATACCCCACACCCCTCACTGTAACACTCTGATATATCCCACACCCCTCACTGTAACACTCTGATATACCCCACACCCCTCACTGTAACACTCTGATATACCCCACACCCCTCACTGTAACACTCTGATATATCCCACACCCCTCACTGTAACACTCTGATATACCCCACACCCCTCACTGTAACACTCTGATATATCCCACACCCCTCACTGCAACACTCTGATATACCCCACACCCCTCACTGTAACACTCTGATATATCCCACACCCCTCACTGTAACACTCTGATATATCCCACACCCCTCACTGTAACACTCTGATATATCCCACACCCCTCACTGTAACACTCTGATATACCCCACACCCCTCACTGTAACACTCTGATATATCCCACACCCCTCAATGTAACACTCTGATATAACCCACACCCCTCACTGTAACACTCTGATATATCCCACACCCCTCACTGTAACACTCTGATAGACCCCACACCCCTCACTGTAACACTCTGATATATCGCACACCCCTCACTGTAACACTCTGATATACCCCACACCCCTCACTGTAACACTCTGATATATCCCACACCCCTCACTGTAACACTCTGATATACCCCACACCCCTCACTGTAACACTCTGATATACCCCACACCCCTCACTGTAACACTCTGATATATCCCACACCCCTCACTGTAACACTCTGATATATCCCACACCCCTCACTGTAACACTCTGATATATCCCACACCCATCACTGTAACACTCTGATATACCCCACACCCCTCACTGTAACACTCTGATATATCCCACACCCCTCACTGTAACACTCTGATATATCCCACACCCATCACTGTAACACTCTGATATATCCCACACCCCTCACTGTAACACTCTGATATACCTCACACCCCTCACTGTAACACTCTGATATATCCCACACACCTCACTGTAACACTCTGATATAACCCACACCCCCTCACTGTAACATTCTGATATACCCCACACCCCTCACTGTAACACTCTGATATACCCCGCACCCCTCACTGTAACACTCTGATACACCCCACACCCCTCACTGTAACACTCTGATATATCCCACCCCCCTCACTGTAACACTCTGATATCCCCCACACCCCTCACTGTAACACTCTGATATACCCCACGCCCCTCACTGTAACACTCTGATATACCCCACACCCCTCACTGTAACACTCTGATATATCCCACACCCCTCACTGTAACACTCTGATATATCCCACACCCCTCACTGTAACACTCTGATATATCCCACACCCCTCACTGTAACACTCTGATATCCCCCACACCCCTCACTGTAACACTCTGATATCCCCCACACCCCTCACTGTAACACTCTGATATACCCCACGCCCCTCACTGTAACACTCTGATATATCCCACACCCCACACTGTAACACTCTGATATATCCCACACCACTCACTGTAACACTCTGATATATCCCACACCCCTCACTGTAACACTCTGATATATCCCACACCCCTCACTGTAACACTCTGATATATCCCACACCCCTCACTGTAACACTCTGATATATCCCACACCACTCACTGTAACACTCTGATATACCCCACACCCCTCACTGTAACACTCTGATATATCCCACACCCCTCACTGTAACACTCTGATATATCCCACACCCCTCACTGTAACACTCTGATATATCCCACACCCCTCACTGTAACACTCTGATATCCCCCACACCCCTCACTGTAACACTCTGATATCCCCCACACCCCTCACTGTAACACTCTGATATACCCCACGCCCCTCACTGTAACACTCTGATATATCCCACACCCCTCACTGTAACACTCTGATATATCCCACACCCCTCACTGTAACACTCTGATATATCCCACACCCCACACTGTAACACTCTGATATATCCCACACCACTCACTGTAACACTCTGATATATCCCACACCCCTCACTGTAACACTCTGATATATCCCACACCCCTCACTGTAACACTCTGTTATATCCCACACCCCTCGCTGTAACACTCTGATATACCCCACACCCCTCACTGTAACACTCTGATATATCCCACACCCCTCACTGTAACACTCTGATATATCCCACACCCCTCACTGTAACATTCTGATATATTCCACACCCCTCACTGTAACACTCTGTTATATCCCACACCCCTCGCTGTAACACTCTGATATACCCCACACCCCTCACTGCAACACTCCGATATATCCCACACCCCTCACTGTAACACACTGAAAGATCCCACACCCGTCACTGTAACACTCTGATATATCCCACACCCCTCACTGTAACACTCTGATATATCCCACACCCCTCACTGTAACACTCTGATATATCCCACACACCTCACTGTAATACTCTGATATACCCCACACCCCTCACAGTAACACTCTGATATATCCCACACCACTCACTGTAACACTCTGATATATCCCACACCCCTCACTGTAACACTCTGATATACCCCACACCCCTCACTGTAACACTCTGATATATCCCACACCCCTCACTGTAACACTCTGATATATCCCACACCCCTCACTGTAACACTCTGATATACCTCACACCCTTCACTGTAACACTCTGATATATCCCACACCCCTCACTGTAACACTCTGATATATCCCACACCCCTCACTGTAATACTCTGATATACCCCACACCCCTCACTGTAACACTCTGATATACCCCACACCCCTCACTGTAACACTCTGATATATCCCACACCCCTCACTGTAACACTCTGATATAACCCACACCCCTCACTGTAACACTCTGATATACCCCACACCCCTCACTGTAACACTCTGATATATCCCACACCCCTCACTGTAACACTCTGATATACACCACACCCCTCACTGTATCACTCTGATACACCCCACACCCCTCACTGTAACACTCTGATATATCCCACACCCCTCACTGTAACACTCTGATATACCCCACACCCCTCACTGTAACACTCTGATATATCCCACACCCCTCACTGTAACACTCTGATATATCCCACACCCCTCACTGTAACACTCTGATATATCCCACACCCCTCACTGTAACACTCTGATATATCCCACACCCCTCACTATCACACTCTGATATATCCCACACCCCTCACTGTAACACTCTGATATACCCCACACCCCTCACTGTAACACTCTGATATACCCCACACCCCTCACTGTAACACTCTGATATACCCCACACCCCTCACTGTAACACTCTGATATATCCCACACCCCTCAGTGTAACACTCTGATATATCCCACACCCCTCACTGTAACACTCTGATATACTCCACACCCCTCACTGTAACGCTCTGATGTATCCCACACCCCTCACTGTAACACTCTGATATATCCCACACCCCTCACTGTAACACTCTGATATACTCCACACCCCTCACTGTAACACTCTGATATACCCCAAACCCCTCACTGTAACACTCTGATATAACCCACACCCCTCACTGTAACACTCTGATATATCCCACACCCCTCACTGTAACACTCTGATATATCCCACACCCCTCACTGTAACACTCTGATGTATCCCACACCCCTCACTGTAACACTCTGATATACCCCACACCCCTCACTGTAACACTCTGATATACCCCACACCCCTCACTGTAACACTCTGATATACCCCTCACCCCTCACTGTAACACTCTGATATATCCCACACCCCTCACTGTAACACTCTGATATATCCCACACCCCTCACTGTAATACTCTGATGTATCCCACACCCCTCACTGTAACACTCTGATATATCCCACACCCCTCACTGTAACACTCTGATGTATCCCACACCCCTCACTGTAACACTCTGATATACCCCACACCCCTCACTGTAACACTCTGATATACCCCACACCCCTCACTGTAACACTCTGATATACCCCACACCCCTCACTGTAACACTCTGATATATCCCACACCCCTCACTGTAACACTCTGATATACCCCACACCCCTCACTGTAACACTCTGATATACCCCACACCCCTCACTGTAACACTCTGATATATCCCACACCCCTCACTGTAACACTCTGATATATCCCACACCCCTCACTGTAACACTCTGATATATCCCACACCCCTCACAGTAACACTCTGATATATCCCACACCCCTCACTGTAACACTCTGATATATCCCACACCCCTCACTGTAACACTCTGATATATCCCACACCCCTCACTGTAACACTCTGATATATCCCACACCCCTCACTGTAACACTCTGATATATCCCACGCCCCTCACTGTAACACTCTGATATATCCCACACCCCTGACTGTAACACTCTGATATACCCCACGCCCCTCACTGTAACACTCTGATATATCCCACACCCCTCACTGTAACACTCTGATATATCCCACACCCCTCACTGTAACACTCTGATGTATCCCACACCCCTCACTGTAACACTCTGATATACCCCACACCCCTCACTGTAACACTCTGATATACCCCACACCCCTCACTGTAACACTCTGATATACCCCACACCCCTCACTGTAACACTCTGATATATCCCACACCCCTCACTGTAACACTCTGATATACCCCACACCCCTCACTGTAACACTCTGATATACCCCACACCCCTCACTGTAACACTCTGATATATCCCACACCCCTCACTGTAACACTCTGATATATCCCACACCCCTCACTGTAACACTCTGATATATCCCACACCCCTCACAGTAACACTCTGATATATCCCACACCCCTCACTGTAACACTCTGATATATCCCACACCCCTCACTGTAACACTCTGATATATCCCACACCCCTCACTGTAACACTCTGATATATCCCACACCCCTCACTGTAACACTCTGATATATCCCACGCCCCTCACTGTAACACTCTGATATATCCCACACCCCTCACTGTAACACTCTGATATACCCCACGCCCCTCACTGTAACACTCTGATATATCCCACACCCCTCACTGTAACACTCTGATATATCCCACACCCCTCACTGTAACACTCTGATATATCCCACACCCCTCACTGTAACACTCTGATATACCTCACACCCCTCACAGTAACACTCTGATATATCCCACACCCCTCACTGTAACACTCTGATATATCCCACACCCCTCACTGTAACACTCTGATATATCCCACACCCCTCACTGTAACACTCTGATATATCCCACACCCGTCACTGTAACACTCTGATATATCCCACACCCCTCACTGTAACACTCTGATATATCCCACACCCCTCACTGTAACACTCTGATATACCCCACGCCCCTCACTGTAACACTCTGATATACCCCACACCCCTCACTGTAACACTCTGATATACCCCACACCCCTCACTGTAACACACTGATATATCCCACACCCCTCACTGTAACACTCTGATATATCCCACACCCCTCACTGTAACACTCTGATATACCCCACACCCCTCACTGTAACACTCTGATATATCCCACACCCCTCACTGTAACACTCTGATATACCCCACACCCCTCACTGCAACACGCTGATATATCCCACACCCCTCACTGTAACACACTGATATACCCCACACCCCTCACTGTAACACGCTGATATATCCCACACCCCTCACTGTAACACACTGATATACCCCACACCCCTCACTGTAACACTCTGATATACCCCACACACCTCAATGTAACACTCTGATATATCCCACACCCCTCACTGTAACACTCTGATATACCCCACACCCCTCACTGTAACACTCTGATATAACCCACACCCCTCACTGTAACACTCTGATATAACCCACACCCCTCACTGTAACACTCTGATATATCCCACACCCCTCACTGTAACACTCTGATATATCCCACACCCCTCACTGTAACACTCTGATATATCCCACACCCCTCACTGTAACACTCTGATATATCCCACACCCCTCAATTTAACACTCTGATATACCCCACACCCCTCACTGGAACACTCTGATATATCCCACACCCCTCACTGTAACACTCTGATATATCCCACACCACCCACTGGAACACTGTGATATACCCCACATCCCTCCCTGTAACACTCTGATATACCCCACACCCCTCACTGTAACACTCTGATATACCCCACACCCCTCACTGTAACACTCTGATATATCCCACACCCCTCACTGTAACACTCTGATATACCCCACACCCCTCACTGTAACACTCTGATATATCGCACACCCCTCACTGTAACACTTTGATATATCCCACACCCCTCACTGTAACACTCTGATATATCCCACACCCCTCACTGGAACACTCCGATATACCCCACACCCCTCACTGTAACACTCTGATAGATCGCACACCCCTCACTGGAACACTCTCTGATATATCCCACACCCCTCACTGTAACACTCTGATATATCCCACACCCCTCACTGCAACACTCTGATATATCCCACACCCCTCACTGTAACACTCTGATATATCCCACACCCCTCACTGTAACACTCTGATATATCCCACACCCCTCACTGTAACACTCTGATATATCCCACACCCCTCACTGTAACACTCTGATATATCCCACACCCCTCACTGTAACACTCTGATATACCAACACCCCTCACTGTCACACTCTGATATATCCCACACCCCTCACTGTAACACTCTGATAGACCCCACACCCCTCACTGTAACACTCTGATATATCCCACACCCCTCACTGTAACACTCTGATATACCCCACACCCCTCACTGTAACACTCTGATATACCCCACACCCCTCACTGTAACACTCTGATATATCCCACACCCCTCACTGTAACACTCTGATATATCGCACACCCATCACTGTAACACTCTGATATATCCCACACCCCTCACTGTAACAATCTGATATATCCCACACCCCTCACTGTAACACTCTGATATACCTCACACCCCTCACTGTAACACTCTGATATATCCCACACCCCTCACTGTAACACTCTGATATATCCCACACCCCTCACTGTAACACTCTGATATATTCCACACCCCTCACTGTAACACTCTGATATACCCCACACCCCCTCACTGTAACACTCTGATATACCCCACACCCCTCACTGTAACACTCTGATATACCCCACACCCCTCACTGTAACAGTCTGATATACCCCACGCCCCTCACTGTCACACTCTGATATATCCCACACCCCTCACTGTAACACTGATATACCCCACACCCTTCACTGTAACACTCTGATATACCCCACACCCCTCACTGTAACACTCTGATATATCCCACACCCCTCACTGTAACACTCTGATATATCCCACACCCCTCACTGTAACACTCTGATATACCCCACACCCCTCAAAGTAACACACTGATATATCCCACACACCTCACTGTAACACTCTGATATATCCCACACCCCTCACTGTAACACTCTGATATACCCCACACCCCTCACTGTAACACTCTGATATATCCCACACCACTCACTGTAACACTCTGATATACCCCACACCCCTCACTGTAACACTCTGATATATCCCACACCCCTCACTGTAACTCTCTGATATATCCCACACCCCTCACTGTAACACTCTGATATATCCCCACACCCCTCACTGTAACACTCTGATATATCCCACACCCCTCACTGTAACACTCTGATATATCCCACACCCCTCACTGTAACACTCTGATGTAACCCACACCCCTCACTGTAACACTCTGATATATCCCACACCCCTCACTGTATCACTCTGATACACCCTACACCCCTCACTGTAACACACTGATATATCCCACACCCCTCACTGTAACACTCTATTATACCCCACACCCCTCACTGTAACACTCTGATATATCCCACACCCCTCACTGTAACACTCTGATATATCCCACACCCCTCACTGTAACACTCTGATATATCCCACACCCCTCACTGTAACACTCTGATACACCCCACACCCCTCACTGTAACACTCTGATATATCCCACACCACTCACTGTAACACTCTGATATACCCCACACCCCTCACTGTAACACTCTGATATATCCCACACCCCTCACTGTAACACTCTGATATATCCCACACCCCTCACTGTAACAGTCTGATATACCCCACACCCCTCACTGTAACACTCTGATATACCCCACACCCCTCACTGTAACACTCTGATATATCCCACACCCCTCACTGTAACACTCTGATATACCCCACACCCCTCACTGTAACACTCTGATATATCCCACACCCCTCACTGTAACACTCTGATATACCCCACACTGTAACACTCTGATATATCCCACACCCCTCACTGTAACACCCTGATATATCCCACACCCCTCACTGTAACACAGTGATATACCCCACACCCCTCACTGTAACACTCTGAAAAATCCCACACCCCTCACTGTAACACTCTGATATATCCCACACCCCTCACTGTAACACTCTGATATACCTCACACCCCTCACAGTAACACTCTGATATATCCCACACCCCTCACTGTAACACTCTGATATATCCCACGCCCCTCACTGTAACACTCTGATATATCCCACACCCCTCACTGTAACACTCTGATATACCCCACGCCCCTCACTGTAACACTCTGATATATCCCACACCCCTCACTGTAACACTCTGATATATCCCACACCCCTCACTGTAACACTCTGATATATCCCACACCCCTCACTGTAACACTCTGATATACCTCACACCCCTCACAGTAACACTCTGATATATCCCACACCCCTCACTGTAACACTCTGATATATCCAACAACCCTCACTGTAACACTCTGATAGACCCCACACCCCTCACTGTAACACTCTGATATATCCCACACCCCTCACTGTAACACTCTGATATACCCCACACCCCTCACTGTAACACTCTGATATATCCCGCACCCCTCACTGTAACACTCTGATATACCCCACACCCCTCACTGTAACACTCTGATATATCGCACACCCCTCACTGTAACACTCTGATATATCCCACACCCCTCACTGTAACACTCTGATATATCCCACACCCCTCACTGGAACACTCCGATATACCCCACACCCCTCACTGTAACACTCTGATAGATCGCACACCCCTCACTGGAACACTCTCTGATATATCCCACACCCCTCACTGTAACACTCTGATATATCCCACACCCCTCACTGTAACACTCTGATATATCCCACGCCCCTCACTGTAACACTCTGATATATCCCACACCCCTCACTGTAACACTCTGATATATCCCACACCCCTCACTGTAACACTCTGATATATCCCACACCCCTCACTGTAACACTCTGATATATCCCACACCCCTCACTGTAACACTCTGATATATCCCACACACCTCACTGTAACACTCTGATATATCCCACACCCCTCACTGTAACACGCTGATATATCCCACACCCCTCACTGTAACACACTGATATACCCCACACCCCTCACTGTAACACTCTAATATACCCCACACACCTCAATGTAACACTCTGATATATCCCACACCCCTCACTGCAACACTCTGAGAAACCCCACACCCCTCACTGCAACACTCTGATATATCCCACACCCCTCACTGTAACACTCTGATATATCCCACACCCCTCAATTTAACACTCTGATATACCCCACACCCCTCACTGGAACACTCTGATATACCCCACACCCCTCACTGTAACACTCTGATATATCCCACACCACCCACTGGAACACTCTGATATACCCCACATCCCTCACTGTAACACTCTGATATACCCCACACCCCTCACTGTAACACTCTGATATACCCCACACCCCTCACTGTAACACTCTGATATATCCCACACCCCTCACTGTAACATTCTGATATACCCCACACCCTCACTGTAACACTCTGATATATCGCACACCCCTCACTGTAACACTCTGATATATCCCACACCCCTCACTGTAACACTCTGATATACCCCACATCCCTCACTGTAACACTCTGATATACCCCACACCCCTCACTGTAACACTCTGATATACCCCACACCCCTCACTGTAACACTCTGATATATCCCACACCCCTCACTGGAACACTCTGATATACCCCACACCCCTCACTGTAACACTCTGATATATCCCACACCCCTCACTGTAACACTCTGATATATCCCACACCACCCACTGGAACACTCTGATATACCCCACATCCCTCACTGTAACACTCTGATATACCCCACACCCCTCACTGTAACACTCTGATATACCCCACACCCCTCACTGTAACACTCTGATATATCCCACACCCCTCACTGTAACACTCTGATAGATCGCACACCCCTCACTGGAACACTCTCTGATATATCCCACACCCCTCACTGTAACACTCTGATATATCCCACACCCCTCACTGTAACACTCTGATATATCCCACACCCCTCACTGTAACACTCTGATATATCCCACACCCCTCACTGTAACACTCTGATATATCCCACACCCCTCACTGCAACACTCTGATATACCCCACACCCCTCACTGTAACACTCTGAAATACCCCACACCCCTCACTGTAACACTCTGATATATCCCACACCCCTCACTGTCACACTCTGATATATCCCACACCCCTCACTGTAACACTCTGATAGACCCCACACCCCTCACTGTAACACTCTGATATATCCCACAACCCTCACTGTAACACTCTGATATACCCCACACCCCTCACTGTAACACTCTGATATACCCCACACCCCTCACTGTAACACTCTGATATATCCCACACCCCTCACTGTAACACTCTGATATATCGCACACCCATCACTGTAACACTCTGATATATCCCACACCCCTCACTGTAACACTCTGATATACCTCACACCCCTCACTGTAACACTCTGATATATCCCACACCCCTCACTGTAACACTCTGATATACCTCACACCCCTCACTGTAACACTCTGATATATCCCACACCCCTCACTGTAACACTCTGATATATCCCACACCCCTCACTGTAACACTCTGATATATCCCACACCCCTCACTGTAACACTCTGATATATCCCACACCCCTCACTGTAACACTCTGATATACCTCACACCCCTCACTGTAACACTCTGATATATCCCACACCCCTCACTGTAACACTCTGATATATCCCACACCCCTCACTGTAACACTCTGATATATTCCACACCCCTCACTGTAACACTCTGATATACCCCACACCCCTCACTGTAACACTCTGATATATCCCACACCCCTCACTGTAACACTCTGATATATCCCACACCTCTCACTGTAACACTCTGATATATCCCACACCCCTCACTGTAACACTCTGATATATCCCACACCCCCTCACTGTAACACTCTGATATACCCCACACCCCTCACTGTAACACTCTGATATACCCCACACCCCTCACTGTAACAGTCTGATATACCCCACACCCCTCACTGTCACACTCTGATATATCCCACACCCCTCACTGTAACACTCTGATATACCCCACACCCCTCACTGTAACACTCTGATATATCCCACACCCCTCACTGTAACACTGATATACCCCACACCCTTCACTGTAACACTCTGATATACCCCACGCCCCTCACTGTAACACTCTGATATACCCCACGCCCCTCACTGTAACACTCTGATATATCCCACACCCCTCACTGTAACACTCTGATATATCCCACACCCCTCACTGTAACACTCTGATATACCCCACACCCCTCAAAGTAACACACTGATATATCCCACACACCTCACTGTAACACTCTGATATATCCCACACCCCTCACTGTAACACTCTGATATACCCCACACCCCTCACTGTAACACTCTGATATATCCCACACCACTCACTGTAACACTCTGATATACCCCACACCCCTCACTGTAACACTCTGATATATCCCACACCCCTCACTGTAACACTCTGATATATCCCACACCCCTCACTGTAACACTCTGATGTAACCCACACCCCTCACTGTAACACTCTGATATATCCCACACCCCTCACTGTATCACTCTGATACACCCTACACCCCTCACTGTAACACACTGATATATCCCACACCCCTCACTGTAACACTCTATTATACCCCACACCCCTCACTGTAACACTCTGATATATCCCACACCCCTCACTGTAACACTCTGATATATCCCACACCCCTCACTGTAACACTCTGATATCTCCCACACCCCTCACTGTAACACTCTGATACACCCCACACCCCTCACTGTAACACTCTGATATATCCCACACCACTCACTGTAGCACTCTGATATACCCCACACCCCTCACTGTAACACTCTGATATATCCCACACCCCTCACTGTAACACTCTGATATATCCCACACCCCTCACTGTAACAGTCTGATATACCCCACACCCCTCACTGTAACACTCTGATATACCCCACACCCCTCACTGTAACACTCTGATATATCCCACACCCCTCACTGTAACACTCTGATATACCCCACACCCCTCACTGTAACACTCTGATATATCCCACACCCCTCACTGTAACACTCTGATATACCCCACACTGTAACACTCTGATATATCCCACACCCCTCACTGTAACACCCTGATATATCCCACACCCCTCACTGTAACACAGTGATATACCCCACACCCCTCACTGTAACACTCTGAAAAATCCCACACCCCTCACTGTAACACTCTGATATATCCCACACCCCTCACTGTAACACTCTGATATACCTCACACCCCTCACAGTAACACTCTGATATATCCCACACCCCTCACTGTAACACTCTGATATATCCCACGCCCCTCACTGTAACACTCTGATATATCCCACACCCCTCACTGTAACACTCTGATATACCCCACGCCCCTCACTGTAACACTCTGATATATCCCACACCCCTCACTGTAACACTCTGATATATCCCACACCCCTCACTGTAACACTCTGATATATCCCACACCCCTCACTGTAACACTCTGATATACCTCACACCCCTCACAGTAACACTCTGATATATCCCACACCCCTCACTGTAACACTCTGATATATCCCACAACCCTCACTGTAACACTCTGATAGACCCCACACCCCTCACTGTAACACTCTGATATATCCCACACCCCTCACTGTAACACTCTGATATACCCCACACCCCTCACTGTAACACTCTGATATATCCCGCACCCCTCACTGTAACACTCTGATATACCCCACACCCCTCACTGTAACACTCTGATATATCGCACACCCCTCACTGTAACACTCTGATATATCCCACACCCCTCACTGTAACACTCTGATATATCCCACACCCCTCACTGGAACACTCCGATATACCCCACACCCCTCACTGTAACACTCTGATATATCCCACACCCCTCACTGTAACACTCTGATAGATCGCACACCCCTCACTGGAACACTCTCTGATATATCCCACACCCCTCACTGTAACACTCTGATATATCCCACACCCCTCACTGTAACACTCTGATATATCCCACGCCCCTCACTGTAACACTCTGATATATCCCACACCCCTCACTGTAACACTCTGATATATCCCACACCCCTCACTGTAACACTCTGATATATCCCACACCCCTCACTGTAACACTCTGATATACCCCACACCCCTCACTGTAACACTCTGATATACCCCACACCCCTCACTGTAACACTCTGATATATCCCACACCCCTCACTGTAACACTCTGATATATCCCACACCCCTCACTGTAACACTCTGATATATCCCACACCCCTCACTGTAACACTCTGATATACCCCACACCCCTCACTGTAACACTCTGATATACCCCACACCCCTCACTGTAACACTCTGATATATCCCACACCCCTCACTGTAACACTCTGATATATCCCACACCCCTCACTGTAACACTCTGATATATCCCACACCCCTCACTGTAACACTCTGATATACCCCACACCCCTCACTGTAACACTCTGATATATCCCACACCCCTCACTGTAACACTCTGATATATCCCACACCCCTCACTGTAACACTCTGATATACCCCACACCCCTCACTGTAACACTCTGATATATCCCACACCCCTCACTGTAACACACTGATATATCCCACACCCCTCACTGTAACACTCTGATATATCCCACACCCCTCACTGTAACACTCTGATATACCCCACACCCCTCACTGTAACACTCTGATATACCCCACACCCCTCACTGTAACACTCTGATATACCCCACACCCCTCACTGTAACACTCTGATATATCCCACACCCCTCACTGTAACACACTGATATACCCCACACCCCTCACTGTAACACTCTAATATACCCCACACACCTCAATGTAACACTCTGATATATCCCACACCCCTCACTGTAACACTCTGAGAATCCCCACACCCCTCACTGCAACACTCTGATATATCCCACACCCCTCACTGTAACACTCTGATATATCCCACACCCCTCAATTTAACACTCTGATATACCCCACACCCCTCACTGGAACACTCTGATATACCCCACACCCCTCACTGTAACACTCTGATATACCCCACACCCCTCACTGGAACACTCTGATATACCCCACACCCCTCACTGTAACACTCTGATATATCCCACAACCCTCACTGTAACACTCTGAGAATCCCCACACCCCTCACTGCAACACTCTGATATATCCCACACCCCTCACTGTAACACTCTGATATACCCCACACCCCTCACTGTAACACTCTGATATACCCCACACCCCTCACTGTAACACTCTGATATATCCCACACCCCTCACTGTAACATTCTGATATACCCCACACCCCTCACTGTAACACTCTGATATATCGCACACCCCTCACTGTAACACTCTGATATATCCCACACCCCTCACTGTAACACTCTGATATATCCCACACCCCTCACTGGAACACTCCGATATACCCCACACCCCTCACTGTAACACTCTGATAGATCGCACACCCCTCACTGGAACACTCTCTGATATATCCCACACCCCTCACTGTAACACTCTGATATATCCCACACCCCTCACTGTAACACTCTGATATATCCCACACCCCTCACTGTAACACTCTGATATATCCCACACCCCTCACTGTAACACTCTGATATACCCCACACCCCTCACTGTAACACTCTGATATACCCCACACCCCTCACTGTAACACTCTGATATATCCCACACCCCTCACTGCAACACTCTGATATTCCAACACCCCTCACTGTCACACTCTGATATATCCCACACCCCTCACTGTAACACTCTGATAGACCCCACACCCCTCACTGTAACACTCTGATATATCCCACACCCCTCACTGTAACACTCTGATATACCCCACACCCCTCACTGTAACACTCTGATATACCCCACACCCCTCACTGTAACACTCTGATATATCCCACACCCCTCACTGTAACACTCTGATATATCGCACACCCATCACTGTAACACTCTGATATATCCCACACCCCTCACTGTAACATTCTGATATACCCCACACCCCTCACTGTAACACTCTGATATATCGCACACCCCTCACTGTAACACTCTGATATATCCCACACCCCTCACTGTAACACTCTGATATATCCCACACCCCTCACTGGAACACTCCGATATACCCCACACCCCTCACTGTAACACTCTGATAGATCGCACACCCCTCACTGGAACACTCTCTGATATATCCCACACCCCTCACTGTAACACTCTGATATATCCCACACCCCTCACTGTAACACTCTGATATATCCCACACCCCTCACTGTAACACTCTGATATATCCCACACCCCTCACTGTAACACTCTGATATACCCCACACCCCTCACTGTAACACTCTGATATACCCCACACCCCTCACTGTAACACTCTGATATATCCCACACCCCTCACTGCAACACTCTGATATTCCAACACCCCTCACTGTCACACTCTGATATATCCCACACCCCTCACTGTAACACTCTGATAGACCCCACACCCCTCACTGTAACACTCTGATATATCCCACACCCCTCACTGTAACACTCTGATATACCCCACACCCCTCACTGTAACACTCTGATATACCCCACACCCCTCACTGTAACACTCTGATATATCCCACACCCCTCACTGTAACACTCTGATATATCGCACACCCATCACTGTAACACTCTGATATATCCCACACCCCTCACTGTTACACTCTGATATATCCCACACCCCTCACTGTAACACTCTGATATACCCCACACCCCCTCACTGTAACACTCTGATATACCCCACACCCCTCACTGTAACACTCTGATATATCCCACACCCCTCACTGTAACACTCTGATATACCCCACACCCCTCACTGTAACAGTCTGATATACCCCACACCCCTCACTGTCACACTCTGATATATCCCACACCCCTCACTGTAACACTGATATACCCCACACCCTTCACTGTAACACTCTGATATACCCCACACCCCTCACTGTAACACTCTGATATACCCCACACCCCTCAAAGTAACACACTGATATATCCCACACACCTCACTGTAACACTCTGATATATCCCACACCCCTCACTGTAACACTCTGATATATCCCACACCCCTCACTGTAACACTCTGATATATCCCACACCACTCACTGTAACACTCTGATATACCCCACACCCCTCACTGTAACACTCTGATATATCCCACACCCCTCACTGTAACACTCTGATGTAACCCACACCCCTCACTGTAACACTCTGATATATCCCACACCCCTCACTCTATCACTCTGATACACCCGACACCCCTCACTGTAACACACTGATATATCCCACACCCCTCACTGTAACACTCTGATATATCCCACACCCCTCACTGTAACACTCTGATATATCCCACACCCCTCACTGTAACACTCTGATATATCCCACACCCCTCACTGTAACACTCTGATATATCCCACACCCCTCACTGTAACACTCTGATATATCCCACACCCCTCACTGTAACACTCTGATACACCCCACACCCCTCACTGTAACACTCTGATATATCCCACACCCCTCACTGTAACAGTCTGATATACCCCACACCCCTCACTGTAACACTCTGATATATCCCACACCCCTCACTGTAACACTCTGATATATCCCACACCCCTCACTGTAACACTCTGATATATCCCACACCCCTCACTGTAACACTCTGATACACCCCACACCCCTCACTGTAACACTCTGATATATCCCACACCCCTCACTGTAACAGTCTGATATACCCCACACCCCTCACTGTAACACTCTGATATACCCCACACCCCTCACTGTAACACTCTGATATATCCCACACCCCTCACTGTAACACTCTGATATACCCCACACCCCTCACTGTAACACTCTGATATATCCCACACCCCTCACTGTAACACTCTGATATACCCCACACCCCTCACTGTAACACTCTGATATATCCCACAACCCTCACTGTAACACCCTGATATATCCCACACCCCTCACTGTAACACACTGATATACCCCACACCCCTCACTGTAACACTCTGAAAAATCCCACACCCCTCACTGTAACACTCTGATATATCCCACACCC
The DNA here is from genome assembly GCF_035084215.1 of Heptranchias perlo. Classification (NCBI taxonomy): domain Eukaryota; kingdom Metazoa; phylum Chordata; class Chondrichthyes; order Hexanchiformes; family Hexanchidae; genus Heptranchias; species Heptranchias perlo. The sequence continues at coordinate 24,485 of NW_027139691.1, read as the reverse complement.
CTCACTGCAACACTCTGATCTCTCCCACACCCCTCACTGTAACACTCTGATATATCCCACACCCCTCACTGTAACACTCTGATATTTCCCACACCCCTCACTGTAACACTCTGATATATCCCACACCCCTCACTGTAACACTCTGATATATCCCACACCCCTCACTGTAACACTCTGATATACCCCACACCCCTCACTGTAACACTCTGATATATCCCACACCCCTCACTGTAACACTCTGATATATCCCACACCCCTCACTGTAACACTCTGATATATCCCACACCCCTCACTGTAACACTCTGATATATCCCACACCCCTCACTGTAACACTCTGATATATCCCACACCCCTCACTGTAACACTCTGATATATCCCACACCCCTCACTGTAACACTCTGATATACCCCACACCCCTCACTGTAACACTCTGATATATCCCACAACCCTCACTGTAACACTCTGATATACCCCACACCCCTCACTGTAACACTCTGATATATCCCACAACCCTCACTGTAACACTCTGATATACCCCACACCCCTCACTGTAACACTCTGATATACCCCACACCCCTCACTGTAACACTCTGAAATACCCCACACCTCTCACTGTAACACTCTGATATATCCCACACCCCTCACTGTAACACTCTGATATATCCCACACCCCTCACTGTAACACTCTGATATACCCCACACCCCTCACTGTAACACTCTGATATATCCCACACCCCTCACTGTAACACTCTGATTTATCCCACACCCCTCACTGTAACACACTGATATAACCCACACCCCTCACTGTGACACACTGATATACCCCACACCCCTCACTGTAACACTCTGATTTATCCCACACCCCTCACTGTAACACTCTGATATACCCCACACCCCTCACTGTAACACTCTGATATATCCCACACCCCTCACTGTAACACTCTGATATATCCCACACCCCTCACTGTAACACTCTGATATATCCCACACCCCTCACTGTAACACTCTGATATACCCCACACCCCTCACTGTAACACACTGATATATCCCACACCCCTCACTGCAACACTCTGATATACCCCACACCCCTCACTGTAACACTCTGATATATCCCACACCCCTCACTGTAACACTCTGATATATCCCACACCCCTCACTGTAACACTCTGATATACCCCACACCCCTCACTGTAACACTCTGATATACCCCGCACCCCTCACTGTAACACTCTGATATACCCCACACCCCTCACTGTAACACTCTGATATATCTCACACCCCTCACTGGAACACTCTGATATATCCCACACCCCTCACTGTAACACTCTGATATACCCCACACCCCTCACTGTAACACTCTGATATACCCCACACCCTTCACTGTAACACTCTGATATATCCCACACCCCTCACTGTAACACTCGGATATATCCCACACCCCTCACTGTAACACTCTGATATATCCCACACCCCTCACTGTAACACTCGGATATATCCCACACCCCTCACTGTAACACTCTGATATACCCCACACCCCTCACTGTAACACTCTGATATATCCCACACCCCTCACTGTAACACTCTGATATACCCCACACCCCTCACTGTAACACTCTGATATATCCCACACCCCTCACTGTAACACTCTGATATAACCCACACCCCTCACTGTAACACTCTGATATATCCCACAACCCTCACTGTAACACTCTGATATACCCCACACCCCTCACTGTAACACTCTGATATACCCCACACCCCTCACTGTAACACTCTGATATATCCCACACCCCTCACTGTAACACTCTGTTATACCCCACACCCCTCACTTTAACACTCTGATATATCCCACACCCCTCACTGTATCACTCTGATATACCCCACACCCCTCACTGTAACACTCTGATATATCCCACACCCCTCACTGTAACACTCTGATATACCCCACACCCCTCACTGTAACACTCTGATATATCCCACACCCCTCACTGTAACACTCTGATATACCCAACACCCCTCACTGTAACACTCTGATATCTCCCACACCCCTCACTGTAACACTCTGATATATCCCACACCCCTCACTGTAACACTCTGATATATCCCACACCCCTCACTGTAACACTCTGATATATCCCACACCCCTCACTGTCACACTCTGATGTATCCCACACCCCTCACTGTAACACTCGATATACCCCACACCCCTCACTGTAACACTCTGATATACCCCACACCCCTCACTGTAACACTCTGATATACCCCACACCCCTCACTGTAACACTCTGATATATCCCACACCCCTCACTGTAACACTCTGATATACCCCACACCCCTCACTGTAACACTCTGATGTATCCCACACCCCTCACTGTCACACTCTGATATATCCCACACCCCTCACTGTAACACTCTGATATATCTCACACCCCTCACTGTAACACTCTGATATATCCCACACCCCTCAATTTAACACTCTGATATATCTCACACCCCTCACTGTAACACTCTGATATATCCCACACCCCTCACTTTAACCCTCTGATATATCCCACACCCCTCACTGTAACACTCTGATATATCCCACACCCCTCACTGTAACACTCTGATATATCCCACACCCGTCACTGTCACACTCTGATATACCCCACACCCCTCACTGTAACACACTGATATATCCCACACCCCTCACTGTAACACTCTGATATATCCGACACCCCTCACTGGAACACTCTGATATATCCCACACCCCTCACTGTAACACTCTGATATATCCCACACCCCTCACTGTAACACTCTGATATATCCCACACCCCTCACTGTAACACTCTGATATATCCCACACCCCTCACTGTCACACTCTGATATATCCCACACCCCTCACTGTAACACTCTGATATATCCCACACCCCTCACTGTAACACTCTGATATATCCCACACCCCTCACTGTAACACTCTGATATATCCCACACCCCTCACTGTAACACTCTGATATATCCCACACCCCTCACTGTAACACTCTGATATATCCCACACCCCTCACTGTAACACTCTGATATATCCCACACCCCTCACTGTAACACTCTGATATATCCCACACCCCTCACTGTAACACATACCTGCACATACATGCATGCACACTCATACATACACATACATGTTCATTAATGCATGCACACATATAGTCACACACACATGTACATGCCCATACATGGACACACATGTACACCATTGTCTCCCTCCACTTTCAGTGAGACGGAGGCCAGGAGAAGAAGGATTGGCTGAGACACCGAGACACACAGAGAGGGGCGTCTCCCCACCGAGACACACAGAGAGAGGGGCATCTCCCCACCGAGACACACAGAGAGGGGCATCTCCACACCGAGACACACAGAGAGGGGCATCTCCCCACCGAGACACACAGAGAGGGGCATCTCCCCACCGAGACACACAGAGAGAGGGGCATCTCCCCACCGAGACACACAGAGAGGGGCATCTCCACACCGAGACACACAGAGAGGGGCATCTCCCCACCGAGACACACAGAGAGGGGCATCTCCCCACCGAGACACACAGAGAGGGGCATCTCCACACCGAGACACACAGAGAGGGGCATCTCCCCACCGAGACACACAGAGAGGGGCGTCTCCCCACCGAGACACACTGAGAGGGGCATCTCCCCACCGAGACACACAGAGAGGGGCATCTCCCCACCGAGACACACAGAGAGAGGGGCATCTCCCCACCGAGACACAGAGAGAGGGGCATCTCCCCACCGAGACACAGAGAGAGAGGGGCATCTCCCCACCGAGACACAGAGAGAGGGGCATCTCCCCACCGAGACACACAGAGAGGGGCATCTCCCCACCGAGACACACAGAGAGAGGGGCATCTCCCCACCGAGACACACAGAGAGGGGCGTCTCCCCACCGAGACACACAGAGAGGGGCATCTCCCCACCGAGACACAGAGAGAGGGTCATCTCCCCACCGAGACACACAGAGAGGGGCATCTCCCCACCGAGACACACAGAGAGGGGCATCTCCCCACCGAGACACACAGAGAGGGGCATCTCCCCACCGAGACACACAGAGAGAGGGGCATCTCCCCACCGAGACACACAGAGAGGGGCATCTCCCCACCGAGACACACAGAGAGAGGGGCATCTCCCCACCGAGACACACAGAGAGAGGGGCATCTCCCCACCGAGACACACAGAGAGGGGCATCTCCCCACCGAGACACACAGAGAGGGGCATCTCCCCACCGAGACACAGAGAGAGGGTCATCTCCCCACCGAGACACACAGAGAGGGGCATCTCCCCACCGAGACACACAGAGAGGGGCATCTCCCCACCGAGACACACAGAGAGGGGCATCTCCCCACCGAGACACACAGAGAGAGGGGCATCTCCCCACCGAGACACACAGAGAGGGGCATCTCCCCACCGAGACACACAGAGAGAGGGGCATCTCCCCACCGAGACACACAGAGAGGGGCATCTCCCCACCGAGACACACAGAGAGGGGCATCTCCCCACCGAGACACACAGAGAGAGGGGCATCTCCCCACCGAGACACACAGAGAGGTGCATCTCCCCACCGAGACACACAGAGAGAGGGGCATCTCCCCACGGAGACACACAGAGAGGGGCATCTCCCCACCGAGACACACAGAGAGAGGGGCATCTCCCCACCGAGACACACAGAGAGGGGCATCTCCCCACCGAGACACACAGAGAGGGGCATCTCCCCACCGAGACACAGAGAGAGGGGCATCTCCCCACCGAGACACACAGAGAGGGGCATCTCCCCACCGAGACACACAGAGAGGGGCATCTCCCCACCGAGACACACAGAGAGGGGCATCTCCCCACCGAGACATACAGAGAGGGGCATCTCCCCACCGAGACACAGAGAGAGGGGCATCTCCCCACCGAGACACACAGAGAGGGGCATCTCCCCACCGAAACACACAGAGAGAGGGGCATCTCCCCACCGAGACACACAGAGAGGGGCATCTCCCCACCGAGACACACAGAGAGGGGCATCTCCCCACCGAGACACACAGAGAGGGGCATCTCCCCACCGAGACACACAGAGCAGGGCATCTCCCCACCGAGACACACAGAGAGGGGCATCTCCCCACCGAGACACACAGAGAGGGGCATCTCCCCACCGAGACACACAGAGAGGGGCATCTCCCCACCGAAACACACAGAGAGAGGGGCATCTCCCCACCGAGACACACAGAGAGGGGCATCTCCCCACCGAGACACACAGAGAGGGGCATCTCCCCACCGAGACACACAGAGAGGGGCATCTCCCCACCGAGACACACAGAGAGGGGCATCTCCCCACCGAGACACACAGAGAGGGGCATCTCCCCACCGAGACACACAGAGAGGGGCATCTCCCCACCGAGACACACAGAGAGAGGGGCATCTCCCCACCGAGACATACAGAGAGGGGCATCTCCCCACCGAGACACACAGAGAGGGGCATCTCCCCACCGAGACACACAGAGAGGGGCATCTCCCCACCGAGACACACAGAGAGAGGGGCATCTCCCCACCGAGACACACAGAGAGGGGCATCTCCCCACCGAGACACACAGAGAGGGGCATCTCCCCACCGAGACACACAGAGAGAGGGGCATCTCCCCACCGAGACACACAGAGTGGGGCATCTCCCCACCGAGACACACAGAGAGAGGGGCATCTCCCCACCGAGACACACAGAGAGGGGCATCTCCCCACCGAGACACACAGAGCAGGGCATCTCCCCACCGAGACACACAGAGAGATGGGCATCTCCCCACCGAGACACACAGAGTGGGGCATCTCCCCACCGAGACACACAGAGAGGGGCATCTCCCCACCGAGACACACAGAGTGGGGCATCTCCCCACCGAGACACAGAAAGAGGGGCATCTCCCCACCGAGACACACAGAGAGGGGCATCTCCCCACCGAGACACACAGAGAGGGGCATCTCCCCACCGAGACACACAGAGAGAGGGGCATCTCCCCACCGAGACACAGAGAGAGGGTCATCTCCCCACCGAGACACACAGAGAGGGGCATCTCCCCACCGAGACACACAGAGAGGGGCATCTCCCCACCGAGACACACAGAGAGAGGGGCATCTCCCCACCGAGACACACAGAGAGAGGGGCATCTCCCCACCGAGACACACAGAGAGGGGCATCTCCCCACCGAGACACACAGAGAGGGGCATCTCCCCACCGAGACACACAGAGAGGGGCATCTCCCCACCGAGACACACAGAGAGAGGGGCATCTCCCCACCGAGACACACAGAGAGGGGCATCTCCCCACCGAGACACACTGAGAGGGGCATCTCCCCACCGAGACACACAGAGAGGGGCATCTCCCCACCGAGACACACAGAGAGGGTCATCTCCCCACCGAGACACACAGAGAGGGGCATCTCCCCACCGAGACACACAGAGAGAGGGGCATCTCCCCACCGAGACACACAGAGAGGGGCATCTCCCCACCAAGACACAGAAAGAGGGGCATCTCCCCACCGAGACACAAAGAGATGGGCATCTCCCCACCGAGACACACTGAGAGGGGCATCTCCCCACCGAGACACACAGAGAGGGGCATCTCCCCACCGAGACACACAGAGAGAGGGGCATCTCCCCACCGAGACACAGAGAGAGGGGCATCTCCCCACCGAGAGACACAGAGAGGGGCATCACCCCACCGAGACACACAGAGAGGGGCATCTCCCCACCGAGACACACAGAGAGGGGCATCTCCCCACCGAGACACACACAGAGCAGGGCATCTCCCCACCGAGACACAAAGAGATGGGCATCTCCCCACCGAGACACACTGAGAGGGGCATCTCCCCACCGAGACACACTGAGAGGGGCATCTCCCCACCGAGACACACAGAGAGGGGCATCTCCCCACCGAGACACACAGAGAGGGGCATCTCCCCACCGAGACACACAGAGAGAGGGGCATCTCCCCACCGAGACACACAGAGAGAGGGGCATCTCCCCACCGAGACACACAGAGAGGGGCATCTCCCCACCGAGACACAGAGAGAGAGGGGCATCTCCCCACCGAGACACACAGAGAGGGGCATCTCCCCACCGAGACACAGAGAGGGGCATCTCCCCACCGAGACACACAGAGAGGGGCATCTCCCCACCGAGACACACAGAGAGGGGCATCTCCCCACCGAGACACACAGTTGTTTTTGTTCAGTTTGGGTGAATATGATCTAACCTGTTTTTATCTCTCCTCTTTCCTCTCTCTCCCCTCCTGTATCTCTCTCTCTCCACCCCCCACCCCCCTGTATCTCTCTCTCCCCTCATGTATCTCTCTCTCCCCCTCCTGTATCTCTCTCTCTCCCCTTCCTGTATCTCTCCCTCTCTCCCCCGTATCTCTCTCTCCCCCTCCTGTATCTCTCTCCCCCTCCTGTATCTCTCTCTCCACCTCCTGTATCTCTCTCTCCCCCTCCTGTATCTCTCTCCCCCTCCTGTATCTCTCTCCCCCTCCTGTATCTCTCTCTCCACCTCCTGTATCTCTCTCCCTCCCCGTATCTCTCTCTCCCCCTCTTGTATCTCTCCCCCCTTTTCTCTCTCTCCCCCTCCTGTATTTCTCTCTCCCCCTTCTGTATCTCTCTCCCCGTCCTGTATCTCTCTCTCCCCCCGTATCTCTCTCTCCCCCTCCTGTATCTCTCTCTCCCCGTCCTGTATCTCTCTCTCTCCCGTATCTCTCTCTCCCCCTCCTGTATCTTTCTCTCTACCCCCCCCATGTCTCTTTCCCCCCATATCTCTCTTTCCCACCCATACCTCTCCCTCTCCCCCTGTATCTCTCTCTCTCCCCCCCCCCCGTATCTCTCTCTTTCCATCCCCCTGTATCTCACTCTCCCTCCCCTTGTGTCCCTCTCTCTCCCTCCCGTGTATCTCTCTCTCCCCATCACACTCCCCTGTCACTCTCCCCTGTCACTCTCCCCCTGTCTATCTCTCCTGTATCTCTCCCGCTGTATCTCTTACCCTGTATCTCCCCCTGCATCTCCCCCTTTATCTCTCTCCCTATATTTCTCCCCCCTGTATCCCTCCCGCTGTATCACCCCTCCTTCTCCCCATATCTCTCCCTCTGAATCACCCCCTCTTTCTCCTCCTGTATCTCTTCCAATATATCTCCCCCTGTATCTCCCCTGTATCTTCCCCTCTTACTCCCATTTTATCTCACCCTCTTTCTCCCCCTGTATGTCCCCTTGTAACTCCCCCTGTATTTCCTCCTGTATCTCTCCCCTTTATCTCTCCCCTGTATCTCTCCCCCTGTATCTCTCCCCCTGCATCTTACCTCTGTTTCTCTCCCCATTTATCATCCCCTGTATCCTCCTCTATATCTCCCCCACTGTATCTCCCCATGTATCTCACACCATGTATCTCCCCCTATATCTCCCCTGTAACTTCCCGTGTATCTCTCTCCTGTGTCTCCCCCTGTATCTCTCCCTTGTATCTCTCCCCCTGTATCTTGCCCCGTGTATCTTCCCCTGTATCTCCCCATGTATCTCTCCCCATCTATCTCCTTCTGTTTTTTCCACTGTATTTCCCCTTGTATCGCCTCATGTATCACTGCCCATGTATCTCTCCCTCTCTATCTCCCCCTGTACCTCTCCCTCTTTATCACCCCTTGTATCTCCCCCTGTACCTCTCCCCCTGTATCTCCCCCTTGTATCTCCCCCTGTACCTCTCCCCCTGTATCTATCCCTGTATCTCCCCTGTATCTTCCGCTGTATCTCCCCTGTATCTCCTGCTGTATCTCCCCCTGTATCTCCCCCTGTATCTCCTCCTATATCTCCCGCTGTATCTCCCCCTGTATCTCCTGCTGTATCGCCCCCTATATCTTCCCCTGTATCTCCCACTGTATCTCTCCCTGTTTCTCCCAATGTATCTCTCCCCATTTACCGCTCCCTCTGTATCTCCCCCTGTATCTCCTCCTATATCTCCCGCTGTATCTCCCCCTGTTTCTCCCCCTGTATCTCCTGCTGTATCGCCCCCTATATCTTCCCCTGTATCTCCCACTGTATCTCTCCCTGCTTCTCCCAATGTATCTCTCCCCATGTACCGCTCCCTCTGTATCTCCCCCTGTATCTCCTCCTATATCTCCCGCTGTATCTCCCACTGTTTCTCCCCCTGTATCTCCCCCTGTATCTCCTCCTATATCTTCCCCTGTATCTCCTCCTGTATCTCTCCCCCCATATCCCTCCCCTCCTGTAGATTGCTGTGTCCACTGTATTCTTGCCTGCCTGTTTTGCGAGTTCCTCACTTTCTGCGACCTCCTGTTGGATTGTGCCTCATGTGGAGCCGAGGGTGAGGCCTGCTGCTGCTGGGGGGTCGGAGAGGCCTGCAGTGGGGTTGAGGAGGGCTCCCCCTGTAGCCTGGACTGCGGTGTGCTGAGCGACTGCTGCGAGTCGGCCGACTGCCTGGAGATCTGCCTGGAGTGCTGCTCCATCTGCTTCCCAGCCTGAGGGGGCGTCAGTGAGGGTGGAGGCGGGGCGGGGGGGGAACAGTGTGTCACCCATCCCCCATCCACCCGAACCTCCCCTCCCCCATCCACCCAACCCACCCCCCCATCCACCCACCCATCCCCCATTCACCCACCCCTCCCCCATCCACCCAACCCACCCCTCCCCCATCCACCCAACCCACCCATCCCCCATTCACCCACCCCTCCCCCATCCACCCGAACCTCCCCTCCCCCATCCACCCGAACCTCCCCTCCCCCACCCACCCGAACCTCCCCTCCCCCATCCACCCCAACCTCCCCTCCCCCACCCACCCGAACCTCCCCTCCCCCATCCACCCGAACCTCCCCTCCCCCACCCACCCGAACCTCCCCTCCCCCATCCACCCGAACCTCCCCTCCCCCACCCACCCGAACCTCCCCTCCCCCATCCACCCCAACCTCCCCTCCCCCACCCACCCGAACCTCCCCTCCCCCATCCACCCCAACCTCCCCTCCCCCACCCACCCGAACCTCCCCTCCCCCATCCACCCCAACCTCCCCTCCCCCACCCACCCGAACCTCCCCTCCCCCATCCACCCGAACCTCCCCTCCCCCACCTACCCGAACCTCCCCTCCCCCATCCACCCGAACCTCCCGTCCCCCATCCACCCGAACCTCCCCTCCCCCATCCACCCAAACCTGCCGTCCTAACCTGGCCTCGGCCTATATGTGACTCCAGTCCCACGCCAAGGTGGTTGACTCTTAACTGCCCTCTGAAGCGGGCCCAGCACCACCTTCGCAGGGCAACTAGGGGACGGGTAATAGAGGCCGGCCTTGCCAGCGATGCCCACCCCCCGGGGAAGAACCATAAGGGGACGACTCAGGTGCTCTGGGTTACTGGTCCACTCCCAGATCCACTCTAAGATTTGAATGAGGAACGATTGGCGATCCCTGCCCAGTTCGCCACACTCTGTGCGCCATGTCCGCTCTGACGTAAACTCCCCAAATGAGTACTCGTTCGTTCCCGCCCTTTTCAATCAGCTTCTCGTTCATTCCCGGGCTTCACCCCTGAACCCCCACAGCTCTGAGTTGCAGTAAAAGTCTTTCATGTGGAACCTTGCCCTCTGCCAGCCTTGACTGCCCTCTAAGGGCGGGTGCTGCGCGGCTCCCTCCAAAGTGGACGAGCAAGCCAGGCGATTGGATCAAACCTGCTAGCCAGCGGGGTCAAGAAGGGGGCCCACTGTCGCCTTCTCAAGGGGCAACTAGGGGAAGGCCAGTAAATGCCAGCCTTGCCAGCGACGCCCGCATCCCGAAGAATAAATAATCTTGCAAAATTATATTGGTGCTGAGGCCACCTGGTGGCCTCTCCCTCTGCCCGTTTCAACCCGCGGGCAGAAGGGATGGTTCCCACAATGCATTGCAGGAGGGCCCAGACAATTTGAACCGTTCCCAGGTTGAGCGACTCCCATCCTGCCCTGGGAGTGTGTGATGGGACAGTGTAGAGGGAGCTTTACTCTGTATCTAACCCTGTACCTGCCCTGGGAGTGTTTGATGGGACAGTGTAGAGGAGCTTTACTCTGTATCTAACCCTGTACCTGCCCTGGGAGTGTGTGATGGGGACAGTGTAGAGGGAGCTTTACTCTGTATCTAACCCTGTACCTGCCCTGGGAGTGTTTGATGGGACAGTGTAGAGGGAGCTTTACTCTGTATCTAACCCTGTACCTGCCCTGGGAGTGTTTGATGGGACAGTGTAGAGGGAGCTTTACTCTGTATCTAACCCTGTACCTGCTCTGGGAGTGTTTGATGGGACAGTGTAGAGGGAGCTTTACTCTGTATCTAACCCTGTACCTGCCCTGGGAGTGTTTGACGGGACAGTGTGGAGGGAGCTTTACTCTGTATCTAACCCTGTACCTGCCCTGGGAGTGTTTGGCCTCAATAAAAGGGGTCCCTGATGGTGAGACTCCCTCTATAAAAGGGGTCCCTGATGGTGAGACTCCCTCTATAAAAGGGGGTCCCTGATGGTGAGACTCTCTCTATAAAGGGGTCCCTGATGGTGAGACTCTCTCTATAAAAGGGGTCCCTGATGGTGAGACTCCCTCTATAAAAGGGGTCCCTGATGGTGAGACTCCCTCTATAAAAGGGGGTCCCTAATGGTGAGACTCTCTCTATAAAAGGGGTCCCTGATGGTGAGACTCCCTCTATAAAAGGGGTCCCTGATGGTGAGACTCCCTCTATAAAAGGGGTCTCTGATGGTGAGACTCCCTCTATAAAAGGGGTCCCTGATGGTGAGACTCTCTCTATAAAAGGGGTCCCTGATGGTGAGACTCCCTCTATAAAAGGGGTCCCTGATGGTGAGACTCCCTCTATAAAAGGGGTCCCTGATGGTGAGACTCTCTCTATAAAAGGGGTCCCTGATGGTGAGACTCCCTCTATAAAAGGGGTCCCTGATGGTGAGACTCCCTCTATAAAAGGGGTCCCTGATGGTGAGACTCCCTCTATAAAAGGGGTCCCTGATGGTGAGACTCTCTCTATAAAAGGGGTCCCTGATCGTGAGACTCCCTCTATAAAAGGGGTCCCTGATGGTGAGACTGCCCCAGTTCCAGTTCAAAGTGTGACCGTAACTCCGCAGTGACTCCCCTTTGCTGCGATCCCCATTGGATTGCTGGGGTAAAGCTTAACTCCGACGAACACGGGCAGCGATGAACGAGCAGGAGACACTGAGCTACATGTCATTCTCCCGGCCCCCAGAACGGTGTGAAACCCCTGACCCTCGCGATCTCGACACTTGGCGCGAGGCCTGTTACGCTGGGCCGTTGCGGTCATTGGCGCTGTTTGGTGATGTCGTGTTGTCATGAGGACGCAGCCCCACCATTGGCCGTCCAATGGAAGTGTCCGCCATTGCTTCATCTTGGCCATCGCTGTTGGACGTCGTCATCTAGTAAGGCGAGATGCCATTGGCCAAAACTGCCGAGGGGCTGGAGTCTGCTCCGCCCCATTGTCTGATATCTATCATCCATCCACTGATTCGCTGACCTCAAATATTGTTGGCTCCTTTCTGTAATTTACGGAGAGGGATGTTAAGAACGTTGCTGGAGAGAAGCCATTTTGTGACAGCACCGAGCTGGCGGCCATGAAATGAAGTTACTCCACAGAACTGCTTTTCTGTAAACCGAGTTTGCCTTTATATTGTATATTTGCTAACTTTCAGTAATAAAATCGAACGACGTTATTTCCTGCTTGTGTACTTTGCTCCTTTATTCATGTCTCCAAGTTCTCCCCGGTGTCCAGGGGCCGATTATTATCCCTCAACCAACTTCACCAAAAACAGAGGCCCAGGCCATTATCACGGGGCTGATTCTGGGATCTTGCTGTGCGGCAGCGAGGGATGTAAAATATGGACCGGGAGAGTTAAGGGGCAGCCAGAAAATTGCTTTAAGGTCGGCTAGGGCCCGGTGAGTTCGGTATCGGACCGGGTGAGTTCGGTATCGGACCGGGTGAGTTCGGTATCGGACCGGGTGAGTTCGGTATCGGACCGGGTGAGTTCGGTATCGGACCGGGTGAGTTCGGTATCGGACCTGGTGAGTTCGGTATCGGACCGGGTGAGTTCCGTATCGGACCGGGTGAGTTCAGTATCGGACCGGGTGAGTTCAGTATCGGACAGGGTGAGTTCGGTATCGGACAGGGTGAGTTCGGTATCGGACCGGGTGAGTTCGGTATCGGACCGGGTGAGTTCGGTATCGGACCGGGTGAGTTCGGTATCGGATTGGGTGAGTTCAGTATCGGACCGGGTGAGTTCGGTATCGGACCGGGTGAGTTCGGTATCGGATTGGGTGAGTTCAGTATCGGACCGGGTGAGTTCGGTATCGGACCGGGTGAGTTCGGTATCGGACAGGGTGAGTTCGGTATCGGACCGGGTGAGTTCGGTATCGGACAGGGTGAGTTCGGTCTCGGACCGGGTGAGTTCGGTATCGGACCGGGTGAGTTCGGTATCGGACCGGGTGAGTTCGGTATCGGACCGGGTGAGTTCGGTATCGAACCGGGTGAGTTCGGTATCGGACCGGGTGAGTTTGGTATCGGACCGGGTGAGTTCGGTATCAGACCGGGTGAGTTTGGTATCGGACCGGGTGAGTTCGGTATCAGACCGGGTGAGTTTGGTATCAGACCGGGTGAGTTCGGTATCAGACAGGGTGAATTCAATATCAGACCGGGTGAGTTCGGTATCAGACCGGGTGAATTCAATATCGGACCGGGTGAGTTCGGTATCGGACCGGGTGAGTTCCGTATCGGACCGGGTGAGTTCGGTATCGGACCGGGTGAGTTCGGTATCAGACTGGGAGAGTTCAATATCGGACTGGGTGAGTTCAGTATCGGACCGGGTGAGTTCAATATCGGACTGGGTGAGTTCGGTATCGGACCGGGTGAGTTCAGTATCGGACCGGGTGAGTTCAATATCAGACTGGGAGAGTTCAATATCGGACTGGGTGAGTTCAGTATCGGACCGGGTGAGTTCAGTATCGGACCGGGTGAATTCAATATCAGACTGGGAGAGTTCAATATCGGACTGGGTGAGTTCAGTATCGGACCGGGTGAGTTCAGTATCGGACCGGGTGAGTTCAATATCAGACTGGGAGAGTTCAATATCGGACTGGGTGAGTTCAGTATCGGACTGGGTGAGTTCAGTATCGGACCGGGTGAGTTCAATATTGGACTGGGTGAATTCAATATCAGACCAGGTGAGTTCGGTATCGGACTGGGTGAGTTCAATATCGGACCGGGTGAATTCAATATCAGACCGGGTGAGTTAAGTATCGGACTGGGTGAGTTCAATATCGGACCGGGTGAGTTCAATATCAGACCGGGAGAGTTCAATATCGGACTGGCTGAGTTCGGTATCGGTCCGGGTGAGTTCAATATCGGACCGGGGGAATTCAATATCAGACCGGGTGAGTTTGGTATCGGACTGGGTGAGTTCAATATCGGACCGGGTGAATTCAATATCAGACCGGGTGAGTTGAGTATCGGACCGGGTGAGTTCGGTATCGGACCGGGTGAGTTCGGTATCGGACCGGGTGAGTTCGGTATCGGACCGGGTGAGTTCAGAATCGGACTGGGTTAGTTCGGTATCGGACCGGGTGAGTTCGGTGTCGGACCGGGTGAGTTTGGTATCGGTATCGGACAGGGTGACTTCAGAATCGGACCGGGTGAGTTCGGTATCGGACCGGGTGAGTTCAGTATCGGACCGGGTGAGTTCAGAATCGGACCGGGTGAGTTCGGTATCGGACCGGGTGAGTTCGGTATCGGACCGGGTGAGTTCGGTATCGGACCGGGTGAGTTCGGTATCGGACCGGGTGAGTGTGATATGGGTCTGGGTGAGTGTAATATCGGACTGGGTGAGTCTCTGTGTCTCTTTCTCTCCCTCTCTCTATCTCACTCTCTCTCTCTCTCTCTATCTCACTCTATTCTCTCCTAAACCACTGATTTATATGGTCCATTAGCCTTTGCCCTGCTCAGGATGAACATTAATGTTTTAACAACTGCCTGTCCCATCCTCGCCAGGACTAGGAACGGGTAAGACAATCTCACACTCCCTGCACAATTCCTGCCCACCTCCATTACCAATCAATACAGCACGTGGGTTACAGAGAGACACGGGCATTTTAAACCAGACCTACTGGAGCCTGACGGAGATTTAATCTAACTTATTGATACAGAGTTAGAACTGCAAGATACAGTGACAATACCATTCAATACATGACTGGAAAACACCATCAGAGACCCCTTTTATAGAGGGAGTCTCACCATCAGGGACCCCTTTTATAGAGAGAGTCTCACCATCAGGGACCCCTTTTATAGAGGGAGTCTCACCATCAGGGACTCCTTTTATAGAGGGAGTCTCACCGTCAGGGACCCCTTTTATAGAGGGAGTCTCACCGTCAGGGACCCCTTTTATAGAGAGAGTCTCACCGTCAGGGACCCCTTTTATAGAGGGAGTCTCACCGTCAGGGACCCCTTTTATAGAGAGAGTCTCACCATCAGGGACCCCTTTTATAGAGAGAGTCTCACCATCAGGGACCCCTTTTATAGAGGGAGTCTCACCATCAGGGACCCCTTTTATAGAGGGAGTCTCACCATCAGGGACCCCTTTTATAGAGGGAGTCTCACCATCAGGGACCCCTTTTATAGAGAGAGTCTCACCATCAGGGACCCCTTTTATAGAGAGAGTCTCACCATCAGGGACCCCTTTTATAGAGAGAGTCTCACCATCAGGGACCCCTTTTATAGAGGGAGTCTCACCATCAGGGACCCCTTTTATAGAGAGAGTCTCACCATCAGGGACCCCTTTTATAGAGGGAGTCTCACCATCAGGGACCCCTTTTATAGAGAGAGTCTCACCATCAGGGACCCATTTTATAGAGGGAGTCTCACCATCAGGGACCCCTTTTATAGAGGGAGTCTCACCATCAGGGACCCCTTTTATAGAGGGAGTCTCACCATCAGGGACCCCTTTTATAGAGGGAGTCTCACCATCAGGGACCCCTTTTATAGAGGGAGTCTCACCATCAGGGACCCCTTTTATAGAGAGAGTCTCACCATCAGGGACCCCTTTTATAGAGGGAGTCTCACCATCAGGGACCCCTTTTATAGAGAGAGTCTCACCATCAGGGACCCCTTTTATAGAGGGAGTATCACCATCAGGGACCCCTTTTATAGAGGGAGTCTCACCATCAGGGACCCCTTTTATAGAGAGAGTCTCACCATCAGGGACCCCTTTTATAGAGGGAGTCTCACCATCAGGGACCCCTTTTATAGAGGGATTCTCACCATCAGGGACTCCTTTTATAGAGGGAGTCTCACCGTCAGGGACCCCTTTTATAGAGGGAGTCTCACCGTCAGGGACCCCTTTTATAGAGAGAGTCTCACCGTCAGGGACCCCTTTTATAGAGGGAGTCTCACCGTCAGGGACCCCTTTTATAGAGAGAGTCTCACCATCAGGGACCCCTTTTATAGAGAGAGTCTCACCATCAGGGACCCCTTTTATAGAGGGAGTCTCACCATCAGGGACCCCTTTTATAGAGGGAGTCTCACCATCAGGGACCCCTTTTATAGAGGGAGTCTCACCATCAGGGACCCCTTTTATAGAGAGAGTCTCACCATCAGGGACCCCTTTTATAGAGAGAGTCTCACCATCAGGGACCCCTTTTATAGAGAGAGTCTCACCATCAGGGACCCCTTTTATAGAGGGAGTCTCACCATCAGGGACCCCTTTTATAGAGAGAGTCTCACCATCAGGGACCCCTTTTATAGAGGGAGTCTCACCATCAGGGACCCCTTTTATAGAGAGAGTCTCACCATCAGGGACCCATTTTATAGAGGGAGTCTCACCATCAGGGACCCCTTTTATAGAGGGAGTCTCACCATCAGGGACCCCTTTTATAGAGGGAGTCTCACCATCAGGGACCCCTTTTATAGAGGGAGTCTCACCATCAGGGACCCCTTTTATAGAGGGAGTCTCACCATCAGGGACCCCTTTTATAGAGAGAGTCTCACCATCAGGGACCCCTTTTATAGAGGGAGTCTCACCATCAGGGACCCCTTTTATAGAGAGAGTCTCACCATCAGGGACCCCTTTTATAGAGGGAGTATCACCATCAGGGACCCCTTTTATAGAGGGAGTCTCACCATCAGGGACCCCTTTTATAGAGAGAGTCTCACCATCAGGGACCCCTTTTATAGAGGGAGTCTCACCATCAGGGACCCCTTTTATAGAGGGAGTCTCACCATCAGGGACCCCTTTTATAGAGAGAGTCTCACCATCAGGGACCCCTTTTATAGAGAGAGTCTCACCATCAGGGACCCCTTTTATAGAGAGAGTCTCACCATCAGGGACC
Source organism: Heptranchias perlo (assembly GCF_035084215.1). Lineage (NCBI taxonomy): Eukaryota > Metazoa > Chordata > Chondrichthyes > Hexanchiformes > Hexanchidae > Heptranchias > Heptranchias perlo. The sequence goes on along the minus strand of NW_027139691.1, from coordinate 7,095 downwards.
CCTTTTATAGAGAGAGTCTCACCATCAGGGACCCCTTTTATAGAGGGAGTCTCACCATCAGGGACCCCTTTTATAGAGAGAGTCTCACCATCAGGGACCCCTTTTATAGAGGGAGTCTCACCATCAGGGACCCCTTTTATAGAGGGAGTCTCACCATCAGGGACCCCTTTTATAGAGTCTCACCATCAGGGACCCCTTTTATAGAGAGAGTCTCACCATCAGGGACCCCTTTTATAGAGAGAGTCTCACCATCAGGGACCCCTTTTATAGAGGGAGTCTCACCATCAGGGACCCCTTTTATAGAGGGAGTCTCACCATCAGGGACCCCTTTTATAGAGAGAGTCTCACCATCAGGGACCCCTTTTATAGAGGGAGTCTCACCATCAGGGACCCCTTTTATAGAGAGAGTCTCACCATCAGGGACCCCTTTTATAGAGGGAGTCTCACCATCAGGGACCCCTTTTATAGAGAGAGTCTCACCATCAGGGACCCCTTTTATAGAGGGAGTCTCACCATCAGGGACCCCTTTTATAGAGTCTCACCATCAGGGACCCCTTTTATAGAGTCTCACCATCAGGGACCCCTTTTATAGAGAGAGTCTCACCATCAGGGACCCCTTTTATCGAGAGAGTCTCACCATCAGGGACCCCTTTTATAGAGAGAGTCTCACCATCAGGGACCCCTTTTATAGAGGGAGTCTCACCATCAGGGACCCCTTTTATAGAGAGAGTCTCACCATCAGGGACCCCTTTTATAGAGGGAGTCTCACCATCAGAGACCCCTTTTATAGAGGGAGTCTCACCATCAGAGACCCCTTTTATAGAGGGAGTCTCACCATCAGGGACCCCTTTTATAGAGGGAGTCTCACCATCAGGGACCCCTTTTATAGAGTCTAACCATCAGGGACCCCTTTTATAGAGAGAGTCTCACCATCAGGGACCCCTTTTATAGAGGGAGTCTCACCATCAGGGACCCCTTTTATAGAGGGAGTCTCACCATCAGGGACCCCTTTTATAGAGTCTCACCATCAGGGACCCCTTTTATAGAGGGAGTCTCACCATCAGGGACCCCTTTTATAGAGAGAGTCTCACCATCAGGGACCCCTTTTATAGAGAGAGTCTCACCATCAGGGACCCCTTTTATAGAGAGAGTCTCACCATCAGGGACCCCTTTTATAGAGAGAGTCTCACCATCAGGGACCCCTTTTATAGAGAGAGTCTCACCATCAGGGACCCCTTTTATAGAGGGAGTCTCACCATCAGGGACTCCTTTTATAGAGAGAGTCTCACCATCAGGGACCCCTTTTATAGAGTCTCACCATCAGGGACCCCTTTTATAGAGAGAGTCTCACCATCAGGGACCCCTTTTATAGAGAGAGTCTCACCATCAGGGACCCCTTTTATAGAGGGAGTCTCACCATCAGGGACCCCTTTTATCGAGAGAGTCTCACCATCAGGGACCCCTTTTATAGAGGGAGTCTCACCATCAGGGACCCCTTTTATAGAGGGAGTCTCACCATCAGGGACCCCTTTTATAGAGGGAGTCTCACCATCAGGGACCCCTTTTATAGAGGGAGTCTCACCATCAGGGACCCCTTTTATAGAGAGAGTCTCACCATCAGGGACCCCTTTTATAGAGGGAGTCTCACCATCAGGGACCCCTTTTATAGAGGGAGTCTCACCATCAGGGACCCCTTTTATAGAGGGAGTCTCACCATCAGAGACCCCTTTTATAGAGGGAGTCTCACCATCAGAGACCCCTTTTATAGAGGGAGTCTCACCATCAGAGACCCCTTTTATCGAGGGAGTCTCACCATCAGGGACCCCTTTTATCGAGGGAGTCTCACCATCAGGGACCCCTTTTATCAGGGACTGGGAGGAGTGAGGGAGGGAGTAGGGGGAAGTGGAGTGGGGGCGGTAGTGGGAGCACGATGGAGTGGGAAAGTTGGGAGGGATTGGAGAGGGAGTGGCGGAGTGGGGAGGAGTGGGAGGGAGTAGGGGGGTAAGCGGGTGGGAGGGAGTGGAGGAGTGGGGCAGTCGTGGAAGCGGGATGGAGAGGGGGAATGGGGGGGGAGTGGGGAGGGGTGGGGATGGAGTGGCAGAGTGGGGTGGAGTGGGAGCGGGATGGAGGGGGGTGTGGGGGAGGGAGTGGCGGTGTGGGGGGGGAGGGAATGGGGGAGGAAGTGGGGGAGTGGGGGGAGTGAGGAGTGGGGGAGGGAGTGGCAGAATAGGCAGGGAGTGGCGGAGTGGTGGGGGAGTGGGGGACTTGGGGGGAGTGGGAGAGTGGGGGGAATTGGGAGAGGGGGTTGGAGAGGGGGGAGTGGGGGAGTAGGGGGAGTAGGGGTGGAGTGGGGGTGGAGTGAGGGAGCAGGATGGAGAGGGGGAGTGGGGGAAATTGGGAGAGGGGGATGAAGAGGGGGGAGTGGGGGAGTGGGAGGGGGTTGGAGTGGGGGGAGTGGGGGAGTAGTGGGAGAGTGGGGGTGGAGTGGGGGAGCGGGATGGAGAGGCAGGAGTGGGGGCGGTGTGGGGGAGCAGGACGGAGAGGGGGGAGCGGGATGGAGGGGGCGGAGAGGGATGGAGAGGGGGGGAGAGGGATGGAGATGGGGGGAGCGGGATGGAGAGGGGGGGAGCGGGATGGAGAGGGGGGAGAGGGATGGAGGGGGCGGAGAGGGATGGAGAGTGGGGAGAGGGATGGAGGGGGCGGAGAGGGATGGAGAGTGGGGAGAGGGATGGAGGGGGCGGAGAGGGATGGAGAGGGGGGGAGCGGGATGGAGAGAGGGGAGAGGGATGGAGAGGGGCGGAGAGGGATGGAGACGGGGGGAGAGGGATGGAGGGGGGGGAGAGGGATGGAGAGGGGGGGAGAGGGATGGAGAGGGGGGGAGCGGGATGGAGAGAGGGGAGAGGGATGGAGGGGGGGGAGCGGGATGGAGAGAGGGGAGAGGAATGGAGACGGGGGGAGAGGGATGGAGGGGGGGGAGCGGGATGGAGAGAGGGGAGAGGGATGGAGACGGGGGGAGAGGGATGGAGGGAGGGGAGAGGAATGGAGAGGGGGGGAGAGGGATGGAGGGAGGGGAGAGGGATGGAGAGAGGGTGAGAGAGGGATGGAGGGGGGGAGAGGGATGGAGAGAGAGGAGAGGGATGGAGGGGGGGGAGAGGGATGGAGGGAGGGGAGAGGGATGGAGAGAGAGGAGAGGGATGGAGGGGGGGGAGAGGGATGGAGAGAGAGGAGAGGGATGGAGGGGGGGGAGCGGGATGGAGAGAGGGTAGAGGGATGGAGGGGGCGGAGAGGGATGGAGAGGGGGGGAGCGGGATGGAGAGGGGCGGAGAGGGATGGAGAGAGGGGAGAGGGATGGAGGGGGGGGAGCGGGATGGAGAGAGGGGAGAGGGATGGAGACGGGGGGAGAGGGATGGAGGGGGGGGAGAGGGATGGAGAGGGGGAGCGGGATGGAGAGGGGCGGAGAGGGATGGAGGTGGCGGAGAGGGATGGAGAGGGGGGGAGAGGGATGGAGAGGGGGGGAGCGGGATGGAGAGAGGGGAGAGGGATGGAGAGAGAGGAGAGGGATGGAGAGGGGGGGAGAGGGATGGAGGGAGGGGAGAGGGATGGAGAGAGAGGAGAGGGATGGAGGGGGGGGGAGAGGGATGGAGAGAGAGGAGAGGGATGGAGGGGGGGGAGAGGGATGGAGGGGGGGAGAGGGATGGAGGGAGGAGAGAGGAGAGGGATGGAGACGGGGGGAGAGGGATGGAGAGGGGGGAGCGGGATGGAGAGAGGGGAGAGGGATGGAGGGGGCGGAGAGGGATGGAGAGGGGGGGAGCGGGATGGAGAGGGGCGGAGAGGGATGGAGAGGGGGGGAGCGGGATGGAGAGAGGGGAGAGGGATGGAGACGGGGGGAGAGGGATGGAGGGGGGGGAGCGGGATGGAGAGAGGGGAGAGGGATGGAGGGGGGGGAGCGGGATGGAGAGAGGGGAGAGGGATGGAGACGGGGGGAGAGGGATGGAGGGGGGGGAGCGGGATGGAGAGAGGGGAGAGGGATGGAGAGAGAGGAGAGGGATGGAGAGGGGGGGAGAGGGATGGAGGGAGGGGAGAGGGATGGAGAGAGAGGAGAGGGATGGAGAGGGGGGGAGAGGGATGGAGGGAGGGGAGAGGGATGGAGAGAGAGGAGAGGGATGGAGGGGGGGGAGAGGGATGGAGGGGGGGGAGAGGGATGGAGAGAGAGGAGAGGGATGGAGAGGGGGGGGAGAGGGATGGAGGGAGGGGAGAGGGATGGAGAGAGAGGAGAGGGATGGAGGGGGGGGAGAGGGATGGAGGGGGGGAGAGGGATGGAGAGAGAGGAGAGGGATGGAGACGGGGGGAGAGGGATGGAGGGGGGGGAGAGGGATGGAGAGAGAGGAGAGGGATGGAGAGGGGGGGAGAGGGATGGAGGGAGGGGAGAGGGATGGAGAGAGAGGAGAGGGATGGAGGGGGGGGAGAGGGATGGAGAGAGAGGAGAGGGATGGAGGGGGGGGAGAGGGATGGAGAGAGAGGAGAGGGATGGAGGGGGGGGAGCGGGATGGAGAGAGGGGGAGCGGGATGGAGAGGGGGGGAGCGGGATGGAGACGGGGGAGTGGGATGGAGAGAGGGGGGAGCGGGATGGAGAGGGGGGAGCGGGATGGAGAGAGGGGAGAGGGATGGAGGGGGGGGAGAGGGATGGAGAGAGGGGGGAGTGAGATGGAGAGGGGGGAGAGGGACGGAGGGGGCGGAGTGGGATGGAGGGGGTGGGAGCGGGATGGAGAGGGGGGAGCGGGATGGAGAGAGGGGGGAGTGAGATGGAGAGGGGGGAGAGGGACGGAGGGGGCGGAGTGGGATGGAGGGGGTGGGAGCGGGATGGAGAGGGGGGGAGCGGGATGGAGAGAGGGGAGAGGGACGGAGAGGGGGGGAGCGGGATGGAGAGGGGGGAGCGGGATGGAGAGGGGGGGAGCGGGATGGAGAGAGGGGAGAGGGATGGAGAGGGGGGAGCGGGATGGAGAGGGGGGGAGAGGGATGGAGAGGGGGGGAGAGGGATGGAGAGGGGGGGAGCGGGATGGAGAGAGGGGAGAGGGACGGAGAGGGGGGGAGCGGGATGGAGAGGGGGGAGAGGGATGGAGAGGGGGAGTGGGATGGAGAGGGGGGGAGAGGGATGGAGAGGGGGGGAGCGGGATGGAGAGGGGGGGAGAGGGATGGAGAGGGGGGGAGAGGGACGGAGAGGGGGGGAGAGGGATGGAGAGGGGCGGAGAGGGACGGAGAGGGACGGAGAGGGACGGAGAGGGATGGAGAGGGGGGGAGAGGGATGGAGAGTGGGGGGCGGGATGGAGAGGGGGGGAGAGGGATGGAGAGGGGGGAGCGGGATGGAGAGGGGGGGAGCGGGATGGAGAGGGGGGGAGCGGGATGGAGAGGGGGGGAGCGGGATGGAGAGGGGCGGAGAGGGACGGAGAGGGGGGGAGAGGGATGGAGAGGGGGGGAGAGGGATGGAGAGTGGGGGGCGGGATGGAGAGGGGGGGAGCGGGATGGAGAGGGGCGGAGAGGGGCGGAGAGGGGCGGAGAGGGGGGGAGAGGGATGGAGAGGGGGGGAGAGGGATGGAGAGTGGGGGGCGGGATGGAGAGGGGGGGAGAGGGATGGAGAGGGGGGGAGCGGGATGGAGAGGGGGGGAGAGGGATGGAGAGGGGGGAGCGGGATGGAGAGGGGGGGAGCGGGATGGAGAGTGGGGGAGCGGGATGGAGAGGGGGGGAGAGGGATGGAGAGGGGGGAGCGGGATGGAGAGGGGGGGAGCGGGATGGAGAGTGGGGGGCGGGATGGAGAGGGGGGGAAGCGGGATGGAGAGGGGGGAGCGGGATGGAGAGGGGGGGAGAGGGATGGAGAGTGGGGGAGCGGGATGGAGAGGGGGGAGCGGGATGGAGAGGGGGGGAGCGGGATGGAGAGGGGGGGAGAGGGATGGAGAGGGGGGAGCGGGATGGAGAGGGGGGGAGCGGGATGGAGAGTGGGGGGAGCGGGATGGAGAGGGGGGGAGCGGGATGGAGAGGGGGGGAGCGGGATGGAGAGGGGGGAGCGGGATGGAGAGGGGGGAGCGGGATGGAGAGGGGGGAGTGGGATGGAGGGGGCGGAGTGGGATGGAGAGGGGGGAGCGGGATGGAGAGTGGGGGAGCGGGATGGAGAGGGGCCTGCAGCGGGAGATTACTCTCTCCGATTCCGACTCTCTCCGATCCTCCCGGACGGTATTTTCCTCCAGCAGTGGAATGAGGACTTGGCGTTCCTGGGTTTTTTTTCCCGCCTGTCTCTGATTTGGGTTCTGGTGGGAGTCGTCGAGGGAGCTGGCAGCCACCGCCACCCATTCGAGCTGTTAGCCCAGCCCCTGCTGTCAAAAAACGTTCCTTCGACATGAGTCAGGAACTTTGAAAGGATGAGCAGCAGAGAAAAATTCACCGGGTCAGCTTTTAATCCGCCGTTCCTGCTCAGCGATTCAGAGGTGAAAGGTCGTGACCCCTTTCTCACAGCTTGACCCCGAACCCAGACGATAATGGCTGGCCGGAAACCAATGCATTAGTTTTGGTGGAGAATACTCGAGTTTAATTCTCTCGGGCAGCTCCTTACGTCGAATATGGAGACCAGAACTGTGCGGAGGAAGGGGAGACCCCACTACCCCAACCAAATGACCCCTCCCGCCACCTTTCTACGCGTGTTGAATGGGCAGGATATTCGACTGTGGCAGGCCTCGCCAGCCCGACCCTCTCCTCGCTCGATGCCCAGCCTTGTGGGCCAGGTGGTCGCCGGGGTGGCGATCAGGAGCCGCAGCCCTGTCGGAGGGGCCGTCTTCCGGGATGAGACGTTAAACCGAGGCCCCCCCCGTCTGCCCCTCTCGGGTGGGACGTCAAAGATCCCACGGCCGCTATTGGAAGAAGAGCAGAGAGGGGGGGGGGGGGGGAAGTTCTCCCCGGGGTCCCAGAGCCGATATTTATCCCTCGATTAAAACAGATGATCAGGAGACTGTTTGGGAGGCAGGTGGGTCAGTCGGGCGATGTGTCTCCCAGTTGCTATGGTCCCCTGGCCCGTGTTCATCTTTCTGGAGAGGAATTTCCCAGAGATTA